>NC_073357.2:60185000-60485000 GCF_027580225.2 Misgurnus anguillicaudatus
CACGCTGTGGTATCTTCAGGCCTTACGCAGACTTTATCCAAACATCGACAAAGCCCATCGGCATTCTCTGTACAAACATAAACATCATACACCTTTACAACACTGTCTGTTTTTTCAAAACAGGTTTGAATGCAAAACAGGTTAGTTTGCAGATTTAAATAATACTAAAACACTACTAGAGAAATATGATTTGGTTATCAATGGTAAGTGGAGCATAGATCCACTACCAAACCAAAAACAGAAAGTACAATTAAAATGATTTTGATGTATTCAAATGAAAACACAAAAATATGACTGATATAAAATGCTGTCATTTATGTGGTGAGGTCTTACTCTGGTAATGTGTGATGAGATCTTGTATTTGTCTGAAAGTGATTCGGGAAGAAATGTAAAATCCTCCTTTATCAAGGGTACGGATCCTATAATGCTTAACGCCATCTGAACCATCAGCATTCACATCTCTGACTGACAATGAGTAATTTCCTGAAATAAACAGACAGAAAGATTTCTTACTATTAACCAATAACAACAAATCTTCTCATTGGTTTGTGTGTTGTGTTACCTGGAGTCGTCTCGCTCTCTCGGATGAGAAAAGCTCCTGGTTTGTTTGCCGGGGCGAGCAGCTGTCTCTCAGCATCACGTCTGCTTATGTTCTTAAAAAACCATCTGAGATATAATGAAGAACTGAGTTTTTCTGTGTGTTTTATTATGTGTATGTGAAAGCATGTTTGTGTATCTCTTACTCATTCGAGTCGATGCTACAAGCTGTCGTGACATAGTTTGAAGGTATAAGACCCTCACGTCCAGAAGAAAGAGATTTTGCTGTCCACCAATCACCATCCCTAGATATTTAATACATTTGTTAAATCATATTTTTGACATTAGGACAATTTATGTAACCATGGACCACAAAACTAATTGGCTATTTGTAACAATAGCCAACAATATATTGTATGGGTTAAAGTCGATTTCTTCATTCCAAAATTATTAGGATATTAAGTAAAGATATGTCCTACCATAATTATGTAAAAACAAATATTTAATATTATTAATGTGTGTTGCTAATGACTTTATTTGGACAACTTTAAAGTTGATTTTCTCAATATTTTATTTTTTGCACCCTCAGATTTCAAATAGTCATATCTCGGCCGAATATTATCCTATCCTGCACTGAAAAAAAATATTCATTGAATTTAATAAATTTTTTAAGGTAAGTGGTTGCAATCTATTTATTTAAGCTACATTTAAACAAAAAAAGATTAGTAACATAAAATAAAATATAAAACTTTTGTTTAAATGTAGCTTAAATAAATTAATTGCAACCACTTACCTTATAAAAATTGATTAAATTCAATGAATAATTTTTTTTCAGTGTAACCATACACCAATAAAAAGCTTATTTATCAGCTTTCAGATAATGTATAAATCTCAATTTCAAAAAACTGACCTTTATGACCAGGTATGGACTAATTGTTAAAACCAAATGGTGTAAATGTTAACGTAATTTATTGCACAATGAACATAAACAACTATATCAGCATTAACATTAATAAAGATGAATAAATGCTGATGAATGTGTGCGTCATTGTTAGCAAATGCATTTATACAACCTTACTTTAAAGTGTTACCAGTTTTTGCTTATTCACACATTAAAAAGTTGGTAATACTTTACAATAAGGTTCAGTAGTTAACATTAGTTAATGTATTAACTAACATGAACAAACCATGAACAATACATTGTTACAGTATTTATTAATCTTTGTTAATGTTAGTTAATAGAAATACAGTGAAAAAAATTATTAATTCAATTCACTAAATTTATTTAAGGTAAGTGGTCGCAATCAATTTATTTAAGCTACATTACCTTAAAAAAATTTGTAAATTGAATGAATCATTTTTTTTAGTGTAAAGCTTTTATTGTTTGTTCATGTTCACAGTGCATTAGTTAATGTTAACAAGATTTTTAATTGTTGAAAATAACTAAAATTAATGCTGTATAAGTGCAGTTCATTATTAGTTCACGTTAAATGTGTAGCGGAGGATTTTCTCGAATTTAAAAAAAGAATCGCCTTCTCCACTTTTTAAAAAAATGCAGTTGCGCAACACTCTTGATTGACAACTAGGAGGACCAATAGTGTTGATGATCCACCCGGAAAAAGAAAATCCTCCGCAATACCTTTAACTAATGTTGTTAACTAATGAACCTTATTGTAAATTTAACTTAAATCATCAGTCATAAAAAAATAAAAGCTTGTCCATGATGTTGATTTAATTTATTGTTATATTTTACACATTCATATTGTGTACTCTTTGTGTGTAGGTCATATAAAATATTTAATAATACATTTTCTTGGTTTCTGTTATTTATATTTTTATATGGCTGCTTTAAGCAATGCAATAAAACAAATTTAGTTTTTAAAAATAAATACCTAATTGCAAATAAATCATAATCTGATTATAAGATTAAAAGCATCAAAGTTTGATTTGTCTCACTGATTTCACAT
Source organism: Misgurnus anguillicaudatus (assembly GCF_027580225.2). Classification (NCBI taxonomy): domain Eukaryota; kingdom Metazoa; phylum Chordata; class Actinopteri; order Cypriniformes; family Cobitidae; genus Misgurnus; species Misgurnus anguillicaudatus. Next base: position 60,187,505 of record NC_073357.2, read on the forward strand.
TGATTTCAATCTTTGATGTGATCTTACTGGATGATTTTATGTAGAAAATAGTAAACATTTGTGAACCTGTCTGTAAAAACCAAGATAGTAATTTTTTGTGATTTACTTCGCTCGTCACAAAGACTGATCTGAAATATGTCAACATCTATAAGTGTACTAAATACTCACGCCTTTAATATTTTGAGTCTCTCTCCCTTCTGAAAGCCCAGATCGGTGCGTTTGACAGCTTCATAAGAAAACAGGGTGACAACAATATTCTCCTGTGCGCTGCGAGCTGGATGCACATGGCAGAACAAAAACAGATTGACACCCATGACACATGACGCAAATGGAAAACTTTATTTACCATTTTTAAGTTTATTTAATGTTTATGACGTATGATACCTTGCACATTTTGTAGCTTTTGTCCAGGAAGCAAGGGCGCAGACCTCTAAAGATAATAAAGACCACATTGAGTCAAATGCAAATTATAAACAAAAAATGCAGCATGAAGTTAAAACAAGGTTTTGCAAGTCAATTCAACCTAAAATTTTAAGTTTTGACCTGTGATAGGTTGACAAAACTTATAAAACAAGTTGAAATTGTTTAACTTCATTTGTTAAGTTAAAGTAACAAAAATATATGTTGATTTGACAAAAAATGCTGCAATTATTTTACAGTGTAAATGAAACAAAGATATTTGTATTTTACTATTTGAATGATCTCAGAGAAAAACGCCTCTTTCAAATTTCCATTTAGTAGTTATTAGTAGTAATATTTCCTCACCTCAGTATTAGTCGGATCTCTGGTATAGCGGTTAGTTTGAGGTGTCTGAGTCTTCCTCAAGACTCCATCATTCTTTGATCTAGAGCTCACACAACCCATAACATCTGGAGCTGTCACACAGATAAGATGTCAATAACTATTAACAAAGTCTAAATACACACATTTAGCAATATTTCATGTGCATTTTAAAAACATAGCTCAACACTAATAGATGATTTCAGGTTGTGACATCAGTTTGTCACATTCATATGCGATATGTTTACAATTTATTCTCTCAAAACAGTGTTGTAATATTTAATGATTATTGTGTGATCTTTTCATATATTGTTTTATACTGTTTAAATGTTGTCTAAAATGACAATAAGCAGAGGTGTATAGTACTCAAGTATTTTTACTTTATTATTTCAAGTATCTGTACTTTATCAGTGTGTACTTTATCTTTCACGTCAATACATTTTGAAGAATAATATTTTACACTGTAAAATAATTTGCTCACTCAACTTACATTTTTGAGATGTATATTTGCTTTAAGTTAGTGTATATTTACTTACAATTTTAAGTAGTTTCATCCAGAAATGTTTTGTTTTGATACTTAAATAATTAACCCAATTAATTATTTAAAGGTACCTGAACTTAAGTTTAGTTAAAGGGGACATTTCACAAGACTTTTTTAAGATGTAAAATAAATCTTTGGTATCACCAGAGTACATATGTGAAGTTTTAGCTCAAAATACCATATAGATAATTTATTATAACATGTTAAAATTGACACTTTGTAGGTGAGAGCAAACATGTGCAGTTTTCAGGTGTGTCCTTTAAAATGCAAATGAGCTGATCTCTGCACTAAATGGCAGTGACGTGGTTGGATAGTGCAGATTAGGGGGGGTGGTATAATCCCCTTCTGACATCATAAAGGGAGCCAAATGTCAATGAGCTATTTTTTTACATGCTTGCAGAGAATGGTTTATCAAAAACTGGGTTACTGGATTGATCTTTTTCACATGTTCTAGTTTGATGGAAGCACTGGGGACTCAATTATAGCACTTAAACATTAAAAAGTCATATTTTCATGATATGTGCCCTTTAAAAAATCATGACCGATTTTCAACTAAACTGTAAGTCCAGGTAACTTGAAATAAATAGTTGGGTCAATTATTTTATCATCACAAAAAAGGTGAAACTACTTACAATTTTAAGTAAATATAACTTAACTGAGTCAAAGCAAAAAGACAACTCAAAAAGTTGAGTGAACATTTCTTTTTACAGTATACTGAATTAATTCAACATATGTTTTTTGAGTTGAGGCCACAAATACTCTTGTCAACTCTTGTCAACTTACAAAAAAACTTAAGATGTTAAGTTAAATAAACAAATTTTAAAGCTGCAAGTCAACTTAAAAATATGAACAAATGACACATTTTTACAGTGTAGCCTACTTTTTATTCCACTACATTTCACATTAAATATCTTTTGAATACTAAAGTAGACTTTTTGTGTAACTAATTAAGTACTTTTACTCAAGTAAAAGTAATTTAAAGTAAAAGTATAGGCCTACATAAGATAGATTTATTTTTTTAAATGTAAAACAACTTGTTTTTATGAAATGTAGTTGATTAAAAAGTACAATATTATGCATCGGTAGTGAAGTAAAAGTTTGCCAATGAATTTTTTTAATGGATCGTTCCCATTGTGACAACTTACCCCAAAATATGTGTCAGTTATTATATATTTTCTGATATGTTCGATAGCACCATGACTTAAAGGCATGTACAGAAATTTGCAAAATAACGCAGACAAGAAAAAGATAATAATAATAATTCATAATAATATAATAATTAATGACATGTCAATTAGGTTTATCAATGATGCGAATATCAATAAAGACTAATTTTAATATCTTACCTTGTTGACAGATGTAAGAATAAACTGTAACATTGAAACTGCCATCTCAGATAAACAAGGAAGCTCAACGAAGTAGCTGTCAGTTTATATTTGCATAAAGATGCGCTATAAATAACCGCGCATCATGCATCCCTGTCATTTACATACTGCTTATAAAGTTTTTTTAAAGATGATAGACATCAACAAGTCCAACAGATTAAATAATTAACATATGGCATGTAACTTATCCTCATTATGTAATTTGAATTTAATTTCTTTGTTTCTATTTATATAATGTTGGCTACAATTGTCTTAACTAATAAAAAGCAAAATTAGTTATTTAATAGAACAATGCTATTTTGGAAATGGGAATCATATATATAGTTTATGTAGGCTATGTCAAAATTTCAAAACTCTCCTCTTTCAAATCAGTGACATAAATGGGAATCGATCTTAATTTGCATAATGCATGTAGGTCATTTTAATTTCAGATTTTAAAATTGTTTAGATATAGACTTGCATTTATTGTTTTTTTAGTACTGGTTCATTTTTCTTTAAATTGTGAAATAAAAACGCATCAAATGTATATTACAATTATAACATTCTAAATATTGCTTTTTTTCAGTATTTACTATTTGTATGGGTTGCTGAATATTATTTATAATATATATATTGCTAAAATATAATGTGATGTGCGCAAATATTGATACTGAAATAATGACGTTTTTAATGGTAAGAATTGTATTGATTAAAAACTCTGCTGCCACCGTGTGGAACAAAAGCGCTATGACAGTGGAAAATACTGTCAGTGTGACATAAAGTTTTAATATAAGTTTTAAAAAACCGAGGAAACAATAAATAACATGTTTAATATTTTACGATTCAAACAAACCACAACATCAATTACGTATTTCAGGACATTCCCTTTACTATATCAGGTACATTTGTTTTCTGCGTATCGACTAGGGCACAAAACCCATGGCAAGCTGATGCGTAACGCTGGTGTTAACCCTTGAGGTGAAACTTTGTATTTTATTACAATCCTTGTACTTGTACAAAACAGTAGTCCTACTGTTCATTCATATTGGTTATCATAAATCAATCAGTAAAAAATGAAGGGAAACATGAATCAGAAAATATCAGGTAAAGCTACTTTATTTGTGTAGTATGATGCACAAACACGTGTTTCGCTTAGTTCGTGTTTTTAAAATAAATATGACTGTCTCTGATCTTCAAAAACACTTAAATCATTTTTGTCGTTTCAGTTGAGTTTTTTTTAATTGTTTTCAGATTCCTGCTGTTTTACCAGCACGGTATATTGACAGACTGTTGCAGTTGTCAAATACCGCCACCTGCTGGTGTAGCCGCACATTTCTATGAGCTCCAGTTAGGCTACAATAATGTTCATTTGTCAATGTTGTCATTGTTCAAGACTGCAACACAGTTGTACTTTATTGAAGGTGTTTTCTGCCAATGTTAAATTAATTAGTTAATTAATTAATTAATTAATTAATTAATTAATTTAATAAACAATAAAATTAAAATAATAAGCAGGTTTACCATTTCATTATAGAAAACTGTACGCAAATTATATGAAATTATTTAATTTGTCAAGGTGATAATGCATCTTCCATGTCAAACTGAAAAATAAAATTCAATTGTCGATTTGACATTTTATTCTCACAATTTCGATGCTAGATTGCCAGTTTTAAAAATAAAGGTAAACATGAAAAAGTGACTGAAAAGATATATATAAATATATATTTTTTTCTCTTCATTGCCTTATTTCTATGCCTCATGTTTTTCTACCCTTTATGTATGTATTTTATAAGATACAAATGTTAGTTTTGTAACAAGAGTTTATATTGTACCTATTTTGTTTGTAATTGCTTTGTAAATATAATAATAATAATAATAAAACATTTTACAAGTTTTTTAAATTAATGCTCACGCAATTATAGTAATAACAAAAATATAATTAATTTTATTTTATGTTCTTGTTTTCTTCTTCTTCTTCTTTTGGGTATTAGCGGATTGCAGACAACTTTAAGGTGCATACCGCCACCTAGTGTACAGGAGTGTGGTACTTCTTATCCCCCCTACCTCTCCTTCTATCCCCAGTATCCCCTTCAGATTCCACTCTCAATAAAAACTGTCCTGTGTGATCCACTCTCAGTCTTGTAAATATAATGAATGTTCCCTTATTATTTTATGGCTTTCGTTTAAAGTTTCAAAGTCCGCTTGTATGCAAATTCCACGTTAATCAGTGGGTGGGGTTTACTCGCGTGTCTGATGCGTTAATGAGTTGCAGGTATGGTAACCAGCTGATAGCTGTTAGCAAGCTAGACCAGAATAATTATAACGAATTAAATAGGTCTTTTCGAGTTTTATCAGCTCATCTTTGTTTGAAAACAAGACCTGGGGTGTTAAGGCAGAGTTGTGTCGTTTTGTTCAGCATCATTCATCTGCAGTCAACATGCAACAAGGATGGCACAGCTTCATTTTCTGTAAGTTGTTTTATGGGGAATTTCCTAGATAGAGATTATACTAAATCAGGGCTAGCTCTTAAGTTTAATTAGGAACTATAGCTAGTTTTATCAAACATGCATTACTTTACTGATGTATTTTAAGATATGTCAGTGCAAGTTGTCTTCAGTTGGGACAGCTTTTACATTTATTTTAGTCTAGGACTAGTCTAATCCCTATCTGGAAAACCGCCCCTAAATTATATGTTTTTAAAGACTAAACTGCTTTGTTGTTAATATGAGCATTGAAATGTATACTTTTGTTACTTAAAATATTATTCTTATCTTTATTTCAGTGCTGGTGTTACTTTACCAAAGTGGTAAGATCTAATTTTTATGTTCTTGGAAACAAACTGTTTAAAATCATAGCATGTGAATTAAAATTGTAGGCCTATAAAATTTAGCAACAGCTTAAGCACCAACACAATAGTTTGTGAATTATTTAAGTGTCAACTAAAATGCATAGTCTATTTCTTGAATATTATGGTGGTATTGGGGGAAAACCGGGGCGAAAGTAACACAGTGATTTTTCTCTGAGCCTTGATTACAATATGCACTTCAAACTATGATAGCATCTTATCACGCAGCCCTTAACGTGTTACGTCATCGTTTCTCATGTGTAGGTCCAGAAAGCTGCTTCCAACCATGGGTAAATTCCTAAAGTTGTCCCTTTTTTTATAACGCGTTGTGTTTCTGGTTATGTTACAGTACTGATCAATCTGGTTATTTAGTGCTCTAACACGTCCTGAAGTTTGCCTTCTCAGAGTTTTTCAAAATAAAAGTAGATGGAGTTTAAATGTGAGGAGTTCCTGTCAGGATGAAAGTAACACTTGTTACTTTTTTCTGCTGCTAATGCTTTTGCATTGTTGAAAATTTTATATAATTGGAATATATGTCGTTCAATATTTATAGTGTTGAAACTGTTAAAAAACACTTCAAGTTTGTGGTGTCGTTACTTTTTTTAAAGTTTAAAATGAAATGTAATTTCATAATTTTTTGGAAAGATAAATGGCAATCTTTGCAGTTACATAATAACAAGATCATAGTCGCGTATATTTGTAACGCACATCTATCTTGTTTTGTTACTTTCGTCCCAGCTGACAGGGTCAAGAGTAACACAATGCGCTACTCATGTTTAAAGTCGTTTTACATTTGTTTCAAAATCGACCTGGTATTGTTAGTGACCACGGCAAAAATATATCTGTCTAAAATATTATTTTAAAATTAAGACTTTCTGAAAAATGGTTATTTTGCCCACACTGCAAAAAAAAAAAAGATTTTGCAGAAAGTTTCTTAGTATTTTTGTCTTGTTTTCAGTAAAAAATCTACAAATTCTTAAATTAAGATGCTTTTTCTTGATGAGCAAAACGACCCAATAAAATAAGTCTAGTTTTAGATCGAAAATGTCAAATTTAAGTGATTTTTGTGCATAAAACAAGCAAATAAATCTGCCAATGGGTTTTGCAAAAAGATCTTTATTTTTCGTAAACACTAAATTCAAGGAAAATTTGCTTACCCCATTGGCAGATTTGTTTTGCTTGTTTTATGCACAATCAAATTTTTTGTCTAAAAACTAGACTAATTTTTCGGGTCGTTTTGCTCATTAAGAAAATACATCTTGATTTAAGAATTTAGATATTTTTACTGAAAACAAGACAAAATACTATGTTTTTTAAATGTTTTAAATGTTTTGCAGTGCAGATTAGTAGATCTGGTGGTCTGTGTAAAATCTTTATGCACTTAAGTTTAATCAAGTTAAGTCATTTCAGCTGTATTGACTTGTGGTGATGAGTTACTGTAGCTTATAAAGTCTACATTACTAAAGCACATTTAACTTTATTTTAGTAACTTTATAAGTTACAGCGACACTTGTAAATTCTAGTTGATTAAACTTGATGTAAGTACAAAGATTTCTTTTTAAAGTGTGGTGGTTTGTACTTTTGTGTTTCTAGATGTCAAAGCAGTGGACTTCACCACCTGTGAGGGTGATACTGCCCGACTCACCTGTGGTTAGTTCTGTGTTAAATTTACTATTTTCACTAATTAAAATGGCAAAAACAGAATAAAACAATGTTGTGTTACCTCTTAAAATGTTATTTGTCTTTTCTAAGATTTAACATCAGAGGTAATCGCCTGCGAATTAGACACTCTCGAGATTAGTTGCGGTGAGTTCTCTGGATTTTATTAAAATATTAAATATGTACATTTCTTTAAAGGGGTCATGTGTTACATCTTAAGTTTTTAGTATCTCCATTTGTTTCCCCTCCGCTTTGTATAACCCTTTTATAATATTACTTTTCCACCAACAGATGCGGGACACATTAAAGTGCTTTCAGCCAATTACGGACGTACGAACCGTGCAACCTGCTCCGATGAAAAAACGTCTGTTCAGATCTCAAATGTTTACTGCATTCAGAGTTCATCTCTAAGAGTTGTGGCCAATCTGTAAGAACAGCACAAACCTCAATACAGGACACTAATACGTTTCATTACAAGTATCTTACGTTTCTTTAATGTTGTGTTGACAGATGTGATGGACAGAGAGATTGCTCAGTTTCTGTGAGTAACACCATTTTTGGTGATCCGTGTGTAGGGACTTACAAGTATCTGGATGTGTCCTACACATGTGTACCACCAGGTAAGTTAATATTAACACTCTTATTTAAATGAGTATTTGAATTCTGAATGAATGCTGATCGTCTCTACAGGTGTTGCAATACAGAAACGAACCGCTTGTGAGGGAGACGCATTCAGTCTCAACTGTGGTAAGTTTCATTTTGATCTATCTACCCAAGCGTTAATTTTTTGCCACATAAATCACAAAACCACGTTTTGTCAACAGGCTCTCAACATATTAAGGTGCTTTCGGCCAATTATGGGCGAACAAATCGGGCAGCATGCTCCGGGGGAGTACCAACTGATCAGCTCTCAAACATTTACTGCACTCGGAGTTCATCACTAAGTGTGCTGACCAATCAGTAAGAACGCTGTTACTACATTTATTAGAATATCAAGGTTTTTTATTGCTTTAATTGTCTTTCTTTATAGATGTGATGGAGAACACACTTGTTCACTTTCTGCAAGTAACACAGTTTTTGGTGATCCATGTCCTGGTACCTATAAATACTTGGCTGTGACCTATATTTGTCACCCACGTAAGTGAATATTTTGATTCTGGTATATTAGATACTTCATTACAGACTTACCCAAGTTATCTCATCTCTTCAGCTCCATATGGTCTGAGCTGAATGGTGTTGTTGATGTTTTGGATATCTGGGATTGTAGAGCTGAATTGTTGAATTACTTGTACTGATCCCAGCAAGTGATGGCCATTTCACTGACTTGAACTACTTGATATAGTTCGCCAAAGAGCAACCCACTTCTAGCCAAATTGAACTTGGATTTGGTTTCATCGTTTTGCCAAAATAAGCGGTTCCATGTAAGCAAAGTCTGTGATTACGGCTCTATTTTTAGGCTATGGTTAGGTGATTACATTTTTTTTACTGACAAATTTTGTCTCCTTTTCGGCTGCATTAGAAATCGTAAACAAAATTGCTTACTGTGATATGACTCTCCAGTGTTTTGACGTCATAGTCTTTTAAGGGTGGTTTTCCAGACAGGGATTAGAGTAGTCCTAGACTAAAATGTAAGAGCTGTCCAAACTGAAAACCACTTGTATTTTAAGATGTGAGTGCATCTGTGCCCTTTGTTTTGCTTCAAAATGCACAAGTAATGTTTTTGTAAGGCATGGATTTTAAAAATGGGTATATTTCATAATTAAACTAAGACCTAGTCCTGGCTTGAACAAATCCTTGTCTGGGAAAGCCATGCCTTAGTCTTTTAGGGGCAGTTTCCCAGACAGGGCTTAAACTTAGTCCCCGACTAACTTAAATGTTAGTAGTATCTTGACCAAAAACGACTCTCTTTATCTTAAAATGGTTCAATGTGAGTGTGTTTGAAGATGCACACCAGTAATGTTTAAGTTGTGCTTTTAAAAATTACTTATCCTAATTTAACTAGGGCATAGTCCTGGTTTACGCTAATCCGTCCAGCAAACGGTCTCTTTTGGTCTCTTTTGGTCTCTTTTGGTCTCTTTTGGCCTCTTTTGGCCTCTTTTGGCCTCTTTTGGCCTCTTTTGGCCTCTTTTGGCCTCTTTTGGCCTCTTTTGGTCTCTTAGTGCATGAATGTTTTTTGGCTGTCCCAGACAAAAGATTGCCATGAAACAATCGTCGCAATTTCTGTGATCATGGCTCTTCATTGGTGGTCCCATGTTGTACAGTGAGAGAGGTTCAAAGACTGCTGTTTTCCCGGTCTTTCGTCCAAAGATGGCCTATTAGTGTTTTCTGACAGTGTCAGAAATTCAGCATGATCAACTCACAGTGTACCTACATACCGGGTACATTGTATTTACCACTAGTGAATGCTGGTGACATTGTGCAAACGTGTGACGCATTCATCAAAGCCTACATGTCATCGTACAGTACATGCTTGTCGTACCGAAGTTTAAATGATCCGTGTTGCACCATTTGATAAGGTATTGATTCAATTTTATATTGCGCTTTTCACAATTGTTAATTGTTTCAAAGCGGCTTGACATTAAGAGATGTAGGAAAAGCATAGAAAAGCGTGCGTAGTAGTAATGTAACTTATACAGTAAAGCCAAAGGTGGCGGACTCTCCAGGGGACTAAAAGCTATGAGAAAAGGAGAAAAACCCTCCTGGCTAGTCCAGGGGAAAACTCCTAGGAGAAAAACCTCTGAGATGCATATCAATTTATATATAAATACTAGGGATGCACCGATAGGATTTTTTGGGGCCGATACCGATTTAAACAGACAACTTCTGGCCGATACCGATATTAAACGCTTGTATACAATACAGTTGATCTATTAGCTAGTTTATTTCTGCATCAAATTATTTTTACTGAACATGGATTTGATCAAATTATTAACATTCAACTGAACATAATTAGAGAGGCACAAATTAAGCTAAAACAAATATAATAAGAAAGCATGACAACCTTCAAATGTGTTTTTTGCTATTCAGCATTTGTTTTATTAACAACATTAACTCATTTTTTACATATAATGGATTTCTTTATGCAGTTAATTAATAAACAATCTGTATCGGCCTGTCTCGTGCAATTGCCGATATGCCGATGGTTTCAAATTCATCAAAAATCGGCCGATAAATATCGGCGGCCGATACATCGGTGCATCACTAATAAATACTGGTTATAACTGGTTCCGCCGGTGGTTGCTGGTCAGGCATCGGCTGGACATTTTATGTGAATGCTTTAAGGAAGAATGTCTTAAGTTTAGATTTAAATTGATCGACTGTGTCTGATACTCAAACATTATTAGGTAAGTCATCCCAGAGCTTAGGGGCTAGATATGAAAAAGATCTACCACTTTTAGACATTTTTGATATTCTAGGGATAATAAAGTAATCACAATGCACGTGATGGATTGTATTCTGACAGTAATTTTTTAATATACGAGGGAGCCAGGCCATTTAAGGCTTTGTAGGTGATTATTAATTTTTTAAATTGTATGCGATATTTTACTGGTAGCCAGTGTAAACATGCCAGAATTGCACTAATGTGGTCATACTTTTTAGATCGAGTAAGCACTCTTGCAGTGGCATTTTCAACCAGCTTTAACTTGTTTACCTGATTTGCGTGACATCCCCCGAGTAATGAGTTACAATAGTCTATTCTAGAGGTCATAAAAGCGTTTATAAGTTTTTCTGCATCTAATGCAGACAGCATATGGCGTATTTTTGAGATTTCTAAGATGGAAGAATGCTTTGCGGTAGACGTTGGAGATATGATCGAAAGATGTTCGACAGCAATCTAAGTTGTTATCTGATCTTATAGGAGAGCGAAAATCCTGCAGTTTATCGCGGGTTTAGTCTTAATCTTGGTTTCGTAAGACCCCAGGAACGAATATTTAATCTGCTCAATATTTGGTTTTAGCACAGTGATTCGTTATAGCTAAACTGAAACCAAAACCACCACTTGGACACAACCACCTGGACGGGTATTAGGTCCTAGACTATAAAAGTAAGAGCTGTCCAAATTGAAAACAAATTCCACTGACACATCTTAAGATACAGTGCCCTTTGTTTTGCCTCAATGCACACAAGTAATGTTTGGGCATGTTTGTGAAAAACTAGTTATATTACTAATTAAACCAAAGCCTAGTCCTAGCTTAAGCTAACCCCTGTCCGGGAAACGACACCTTACCCTGCGTTCCGGTTCGTTTTTTATGAACTTCCCTCGCTAACTTCCCTCAGTCTCGTTCACTCGGATGTACGTCATTGCTTACGTTGTACGAGTGCCCACAACTGCTAGAACACTTGAAGTGGGTTCAAATGGATCACCCTAAGCCCTTGATCACATGGAAAGTGGAGACCGCCCCCTCCATGTGCAAAGTGCGAGTAGCTGAAGTGACGTCACAATCGTGTTGCATTGTGGGATATGAAGCTACATGAAGTGTACATATGAAGCAGACGAGGGTCTGTCCATACAAACTTCCCTCGTCCACTTGACGAAGTGGAATGCACTTCAAAATGGCGACAGGGATTCCCCCAAGGGGAAGTTCGCGAGTGTGTGTCTAAAACTGGAGTGGAACGCACCCCTGGTGTCTTGCATGCACAAACATTTGTTTGGATACAACACACTGGCAGCGTTTCATTACCCTTTAAATTGTGCAATTTTACATGGTGGATTAAAAATATGGCCAAATGAAAATGTTTTGCACTTTTTTTTAGGTAGTTTGTCAAGCATTTCAGATAAGGTGCATTTTGCAAAACCGCAATGGAAACGCTTGATTTGCATTTTCAGGTTAACTGATGTACAGAAATGTGAAGATGATGCGGTTTGTACCAAAACCTCCCAATTATCAAGTATAAGCCAATATTGTTTGGATAACGTCTTATTTTGAGTTTAAATCGTGTATATTACCTCAAAGAAACACCCCATATGTTGCCAATCCCAGATATATTGGGCTTAATGATTCAGACTAAAATAATTGGAGGTGCGGTTCATGTGATTAGTACCAATGTTTGGGATAACTTATGCAAAAACATTTGTCGCATGTCATCGGTTGGTGGAAACGCTGTCGTGTCAATTTTAAATTTTTTTTTATTGACATCAGTTTAAGTGTGTGTGTGCAGCCAATTATGGGCATACAAACATTGAACCCTGCTCCACAGATAACCCTTCAATCCCATATGGACTGCTTGAACAAAAATCGAGATTCTTAAAGTAATGCTGCTTTTTCTCAACAGACTATCCATTTATTAAAGTGGTTTCAGCCAATTATGGGCGAACAAACAAGAAAACCTGCTCCAATGGAAAACCAGCTAAATGGTGCTCAAATATTTACTGCTCTCAGAGTTCATCCCGAAGGGTGCTGGGCAATCGGTAAGAATGGATTAAAGGTTATTAGGGCATTAAATGTTTTAAATGCATTGCTTTAATTGTCTCTCTCTTTTTAGATGTAATGGACTGAAAGATTGCTCTGTTCCTGTGACTAACGAGGTATTTGGCGATCCATGTGAAGGAACCTACAAATACTTAAAGGCATCCTACACTTGTGAACCTTGTAAGTTAGTATATTTTGATCCTGGTGTATGTTACAGGTAGTTAATTTTAGACATAACTAGTGCATGCACACCCATATATGGACCAGCTTATAGCAAGAGGAAAAATGGAAATGCCATCTTCACAATAGCTGTTTGTACAAATCTGTAATTGGTACGATGTTAGCAAGTCTTTTAAAATGGTGATCTGTAGCTGACAATACATCACCTTGTGTGTTATTACAAGTTTGATCCCCAAGCCTCATTAAGTCTAGTGGTGGGTGGTTTGTGCAACACTGTAAAACTAATTTGTAGCAATATGAAGCACTTAACAAATCCACAGCTCCACCTTAAAATCTACAATCATTAAGATAAATGGTTAACCCTTATGAGTTTGTTGTCATATGTACTGTAAGTGTCTAAGGCTTTATAGGAAATGTTTCTTTTTGCAGGTTAGATCCAGCCTCTTCGACCCTAAAGTGAAAACATCTACACATCAGAAATCAACACTATGACCTTCTGTAGACTTTATTCATGAGTTTTCTTGATTTAATTGGTGAATTTGTATTGGCATGTTTCGAACATTGTTACAGACTGACATTGTGTGAAGCTGGCCGTCATTACTTGTATGTTGATGTTTCAATAAAGCCAACTTCTTATAGATGTGGTATTCCAGCACTTTTCATACTCTCGTTGACTACTTTAACATGAGTAAGAATGACACGTATGACCCGTTTCAAATTAGGTTGGGCTTTATTTCAAGTTTGTCAATTACTTAAAGGCAGGGTGCATGATTTTTGACAAACACAAAAGCAAGTTTGGCTGTGTACCAAAAAGGGGCGTGTCTACTAACGATTAATTGTTGCGTGTGTGGGGCGGGTCTATGAAAAGATCCAGATTCTATTGTGGTAGGGCTGTGTTTGAGTGACTTCAAATATCATCATCGACTTTCAGAGATCATGCACCCCACTTTTAATTTTAGTCACAGAACAACTTTAATCAAACAGTCAGATTTTAAATTTTATCCTGGAGCATAGAGTGCTTCCAGGGTTGGCAAAAATTCTCTGAAGTTGGTGGAACACTGGTTCCCTTGCTAAAAAACCCATTAGTTGACACATTTTGTCCAATAATATTTAGATGAACTGTTTCTTTTTGTCTGAATTAGTTTAGTAGAAATAAACAAATTTAGACCTCAAAATTCATAAGTTGTGTCCAAGTATTTGGACAAATGCAAGATTGCTCTAGATTTCATTAAGAAATGCTTATGCTTATATTAAAATGTGAATGAGACAAAAGTATAGAATTTCACATTTTGTTTTTTTACATGTTTTAATAGACACAATTTACCAAATCGATGAATCAACATGTTTGTACGTTAGTTCTTCTAGTGTGATCATCACTTGTCAGACAATTGTCTCAATATAAACCGTGTCCTAATGCATTGTTCACACAAATTTGGTGACCCAGTAAGTCAGGATAAAAGGTTGTTGTTTGATGCAAGGACAGATGATGATTTCAAAAGGCCCCGGGGACAGTTACCTCCAAAGGCCCACCCACAATTTTTCCCCTTAGCTGCACATTCAGAAAGTTAAGATGACTATGAATAATCACAATCTATTCAGTTCTCTCTTTGCACTTTAAAAAATTCTCTCTAGCACCACTTATGCATAAATTAACAAACAGATGTGACCTAACATTTCTAGCGGTAACGCATATCAACATCTGATTGGACCACACCCCGAGATACATTTTTCTGAGATAAAGTCTTAAAAAAAAATGCATTTTATACGGGGCACTATTTTTCTCTCTTGCATTCTAAAAAAACCGAAATATAAATAATTAAAAACAATTTAATAAAAAATCTTATTGGATCTTTAAGAATCTGTAATTTCACATGTACGTGGCTGTGCTTTTGTCTTTTGAAGGATGAACTTGTATAGTTGTTAAACAAACTATATTAACGTGTGTAAGATTTAACAGTTTAAAGTTAGACCACACTAAAAAGACACATGTTCTCTTTCTAAGCTGTAAAAAAATCAATTTCAACAGAGAAAAAGTGATTTTGGGCAGAGAGCTTTTCCAACGTTCTTTCCAGTTTATCTTTTAGGTATACATGATTTTAACCTAGAGAAGATGGACTAATGGTTAATAATTTTACACTTGCAAAGTTGTCTGGTAACACTTTACTTGAAGGGGTGTTTATAAGACATGACACGAAGGAGATTTTATGACAACTGTCATTAAGTGTCATTTGTTCAACTATGTAATCTTCAATGCAAAGATGACATTGTTCGAGACGTCCTTATGACAACCTGAGATAAACCAATACATATCAATAATTATCAAACTTAAGAAACTACATAGCTTTGGGTTAACATTATTGAACTGTCACTTTAATGTCATTAAGTGTTAATACTGTCCAATAATTTTAAATGCCTTAACAAAAATCAGTTTAATTTAACCCATTATTGGGCTGTTTTATTTTTTTTTAGGATATCGTTCTCCAAATGCAATAAGATATAATTTTATTAATTTTATTTGAAGAGTTTCGTTGCAAAACGACATAACCACCGTTTTTTTAATTGTTCAGAAATCTCGTTTTTTGGTTGTGCATTCCAATTAATTTCAATGCAACTGCAGTTGGTTTGTTGTGATTTAAACCTTCAAAAAATACAGCTAAGTAGCACCATAAAACAAAATAATAACATGATAACATAATAATAAACATGTTTTGACAAAAATGTTAAAAAATGGATTTATCTTGTTTTGCAACGAAACTCTTCATTTATTGTTATTATTGAATTATTTATTTTATTTTATTTCTTAAACACTTTGAGGAAACTTTACGAACTGAAGAATATTCATGATGCTGTTATAAAACTATTTGACAGAGTATTAACCTTTAATGGCATTTTAATGACATTACCAAGACAACATACCTGACCACTTTATATCAGTGGTACAAATGTAATGTCAAGTTACATTATAACAAAGACATCTCAAACAATATCATCCTTGCACCAAAAATGACACAATTGAACAAATGACACTAAATGACTAAATGACATTGCATGTGTCATGTCGTGATTATGAAGGTGTCTTGTCAGTCTTATGAATACCCCTTCAAATAAAGTGTTACCAGTTGTCTTTATCTGTGCATTTTCCCTGTTTGTGCAAATTAACAATAAATAAGAGGTTGGTTGGATGCATTTATACATTGTAAATGAGTTGTGAGTTGCTGCCTTAAAATTTTAAGTTGAAAGTGAATCAAATAAACAAATCATTTCAACTAACTTTACATTAAACTAACTTCAAGTTGAATCTTAAAAAATGAAGTTGAAACATGGTTAAGTAGCACAGAAATGTATGTTGCTTGATGATATTTTACAGTATATTTATAGGGCCCAGTAAGAACAGGAATGCCAGGGAGCTGAAAGATTAAGGGCCTTGTTTAACTATAGGAACTAACATAAAAACCCAACAACAATGAATTTTTTTATTTCTGTACCAAACTGGATGGCGTAACCTTGAAGCCCCCCTAGTTTGAGAACCTCTGGTTTAAAGTAAGGGGCAGTGCTGTCCACAAAACACATAGAGGATCTCCAGCGCGTCAGGTTCTGTTGAACGTTTTGATAGCTCCGTTTGGACACTCGGTCCTTTGGTTGGCTGAGAAACTACTGGAGGTGTCGCTTCTGTCATTGGTTGCACTTTATTAGCTTTCTTGATATCCGGTAGACTAAAAATAGTCAGGATACCATGTTTCTCAGCGCAGCCTTTATACGACTTTATTAAAGGAGTTACTGTATTATCCGTTTCTCTCTTTGCATTTTCTGTCTCCATCTCGGGATCACCAGCGTTTGGAAGGTGAAAGTATGTGAACGGCGTTCCTGTGGATCCTTCGTGTTCCTCTCGCTCTGCGAATGGAGGAACTCTGTCAGGTGTCATGGAGCCAAATAATGAGTAAGGAGCGTCTTCTTTACCTAAATCCAGGTCCGACTCGATCACCTTCTCCTGTTCATTCTTGGAAGTGTCTTCATGCTGTGGTGAAGATTCGGGGCTTGTTTGGTTTTGCCGAAGTAACCAGCGACCCTTATCGATGAGGACCGCTTCCTTGGGTCCCGTTCGAGCCTTCAGAGTAACACAGTCTGTGGCATTGAAGTATGACAGTTCGGATGTGGCATTAGTGCGGGCCTCATGGATGGACGCCAGACTGGTGACGTTTGCACCTTTATGGCCTTCTCTTTTCTTGGCCTTCTGAGCTGATGGGGGTCGGTTGTCATCAGAAGCAGATCCTTTACATCCTTTTCCGTAAAGTCGTTCGATAGTTTGTTTTACGTAACCCTTGGCAATGGCCAGTCTGCATGCGTCCTTATCATCTTTTGATAACTGGTGTTCAATGCTGTCCAGAAATTCAGACGGATCAGAACTTGACAGATGTGTCTGTCTGTGCCGCGTGTCTGTATTGCTCTTAGCAAGAAACATTTCTCGGATGGATTTGACTCTGTCGATCTGTATATTTGCTTCTGGATCTTTTGCCAAAGTGCTGGTTTTGGTGTCATAGCTGAATGCTAATGACGATGAGAGAGGATCCATTGATGTGTCTGTAGTCGTCTTCGGCCTCAGATTTTCTACGTTGATGTGGTTGAAGAACCTCTCCTCAGACATCTCATCTGTATTATAAAGCATATTGTCCACAAGTCCTTCCTGGTTATTTAGACTGCTGATAAGCTTTGTCACAGAATTAGTTTTTTCTTCCATAAAACCGACTTTCTTTTCTTCATACTCGTTGATTTTATCGGGAAAGTTCTCCTGGTAGATGGTGTAGCATTGTGGTGTCTCTATAATGACATCTTCCTCCTCTGAATCAGTCATATTTCCCATACCAAAGTCTCGATGTGTGTTTGAAGGTTTGATCTCATACGCTTCCACATTTGGTTGAATGTCATGAGAAATACCTGGCTGTTCAGGTAACACAATATCTGTTCTTGTTGGGTTATTTATCTGAACTTGTGTTTGCAATGTCTGAGACTTACTTTGACTTCCTGAAATTTCTGCATTATCATAAGACATATGATGCTTCAGTATAAGATGATCTGCTTTACTCAAAGATCTTTCGTCAGGAGACACTGGTGTTAATTCACAGCTAACCAGTGACTCTGATAGTTGAAGGTCTTTTGTTGGGACTTGTCTCATAACTTCTAGAGATTTATAATTCTCTACTGCAAAATTAATATCCTCCAATCTTCCCGTTTGTTCAACAATTCCTCTTTGTCTTTCTACTCTTATCTCGTCCTCCTTTGTCTGATTCTCTCTTTCATCTTCTAGTCTTTCTCTGTCTTCTGTTCTCTTTAAATCCAATTCTTCATGCATCCCCATCCCAAAGCTGGATTCAATAGATGACATGTCCTCACAGATATCTGAACCAAGTATAAAGTTTTCTTTTTCGTGTCTTTCGGTCAAAGTCGTTTCTTTGTCAGGTGTTGATGGCGATTCTACCATGAAAATCTGAGACGTGTCACTCTCCTGCAAGCGTGCATGTACTGCCTTGTCAATAACTGAAGTAACATACTGGTTCACGTAATCCTCCAGAACAAAATCCGAGAGACCAGCTGTAGTTTCTCCAACTATGTTCTCCTCCATTTCTGAGGGTGAACCGTTAACCTTCTCAATGTTTTCCGCGAACAGTTGATTGCATATGGCTGCAAGCTCCTCTCTGACTCTTTCAGGAACCCCTAAATCTCCCATCAGCACTTGGATCGCCTGGTCTTCCTCTTCTGAGCTTGACCTGCGATCCAATCCAATGGTGTGGCTCTTTGCCGTATTGCACAGTTCTTGGAAGCTCTTCCATCTCTGTAGTAGATGAATGGATGCTGAAGCGTGCAGATCGATCAGCTGTTGATTCATCTGGTCTGGATCATCTATTCTCACTATTTCCTTTAGTGATTGCAGCATGAGCATCGCCTCAGAACAACTTGCATTGCTCTCAGCCTGACATTGTACATTCAAGCGCTGTAAGCCATCCTTTAAAGTCATAATAGAAAGGAAAGTGAGGAGCATTCTGGAGGAGGAGCCAAATGTAGATGCCAAGCATGAGGAAATATCTGGCACACTTTTGGACTTTTTCAAACTAAGTAGTGTGATCTCACGAAGTGACTGAAGGATATAGCAGAGCTGATCGAGTACTGGTTTCATATCTGGACTAACGGCCATTTTGACTGAGTAACATTCTTCTCTTCGTTCTGATGAAGGCTGTGTTTGAATTTCTTTTATTGTCTTCAAAGATGTATCATTCTCTGTGTCATATGAGGGGTTATCCATTAGTTCAGAAATCTGATTTGGTTTTTCACTATTTATTTGCACTTTTTCTTGTGCTGGCTTTTTTATATGTGATGTATGTATGAGGGTCCCTTTCATATCCAACAGTCCCTTTGTTGTTGGTGTTTTTTCAGCAGGTTGGTTATTGAACAGTGACGCTTTAACCATTGTGTTATTCTTGGGGATGGTTTCTAAGGAAGGTTGGCTTGGTTGTGAATTGCCTTGTGAAGTATTTATTGAAGATGATGTATATTTGTCTGCTGATGGAGTTTGAAGGATCTTTTCATCTTTTGGATTAACAGGAGAGGACTGTTTCATAGGCACTGGTGTCAATTCATGACCTGACGTCATATTTAATGGTGAATGTCCATTAAGAGAAGGTTTTGTTGATGTGGCATTCAGACACTCGTGTCTCATTGGCACCGCTGTCCTTAAAACACCTTCTGGATTAAACACTGAACACTCAGACCTCTCGTCTCTTTCTTTGATCTTACGATCCTTGGGTTCGTGTAAACCACCATGACAGCTTGTTTTCTGCTGCTCGGTTGTAGTTTGTGGTTCAACTTGAGCATTTAGTTCTGCTTGACTCTTCTGTAGCCAAAGTTCAACATATTCATTCATTAGAGAGGATGAGGAATGGACAGCGGGTAGATACATGGCTTTACAGAGCTCCTGACAGTCATTCTCTTCATGCATTGATGTTTGACATCTTAATGTACCTGGTTGTGGTGCATGAAGGATGTTTTTCTTTTGTAAGGCTTTGTAAGGATTTCTGTCAACCAAAAACAAGGTTGGATCTTCCGTTTTAGGCGAATCACTACACTTTAATGGTTCACTTTCGGTTTTATTTCTCTGTTCATGTAGTTTTCGAACAGCTTTGGCTCTGAAATGCTCTTTTAGTTTCATGGCTCCTGTCTGGTTGAATAGATCAGCTCTTATTTTCCTTATTTCTTTGAGGATGTCAACTTTACTATCCTTTCTTTTTCTTTCGAGATTAGCAGTGTTTAACAAGTAATTCTTCTTCACTATTACTCTCACTGGCTTCCTCTTTGAGTTTGAAGTACTTCTAGATACTGATGCTTTTTGCAACACGCTAGCAGGTGTAGAGCGAGGTACTGGCTCATTAAACCAATGCGTTGAGACTGTGTTTGCGTCGTTAGTGGAAGTATCGGGTTTATGGGTTGGCGAGAGCTGTTTCGTTGTTGACTGATGTTTGTAGGTCGCCAATGATTCAGGTTGCACATCTGCACTAAAGCAACATGATGTTTTATCTAGAGGAACCGGATCTGAAGATGCTGAATGAGGTAAGGCATCAGGTGATGTACCAGGCCTTGGCAAACCAGGTTGCATATTTTCAGAGAGGTTCTCCTGGCATGTCTGGTTTTCATAGATGTGTAGCACTGTCTTACACACCTCCTTGTTGTTTTCTTGTTGTTGGAGAACCTCTGAAGTTGTGAAGCTGCCGGGTTTGTTGTTCACTTCAGTGGTCAGAGTTCCTCGTGGTCTGGGTACGGGGCGGTTGCAATGTACCTTTTCTTCATTGGCAGGCTGTCCCTTGTATAAACTGTTCTCTTGAACGTCTGGGTCAGTTATAGTCCTGAAGCTCTCTGCGGATGCCTGTGTTTGATGTTTCATGGGGGATTGCATTAGGGGTGAAGAGGGCTGCTTCATGCTCGCTACACGTCCATTCATCTGCGTCTGTTCATTTGCTTCACAGTTTTTCTCAGGCCAAGAAAGGTTGTCATTTTTAGAGTCGCCCTCATTGGCCTCTGTGGTTACAGGATCATCGAGATCGGGCAAGTTTGCATCCAAATCAATACTAAAATCAGAAAGCGCTTTAATTTGATTGGTCACAATGGAGCGACTGACCGTGGTGGTCCAATTGATCGTTTCCTCTTCTTTAATAGTGAGGCGCACCTTCATTTCTACAGTCATGCTTCCATCCTGATTGACTCTAAAGGATTTTTCAATGTCGTCCTCAGGGGCTCCCTCGCCATCCAGGCAAGCCATCATATCTGTCTCAGCAATCGAATCAAGGGGCTGTCCAGACTCCAAAGAGCCAGCTGGGTTACTTCGAATGCTCCCTGCAATGCTGTTGTGTATTTGCTCCACAACATAACGTTCAGAGGATGGCGAGAAGGGACGAGATTTGCTGATGCTTGACTTTTTTTTCCCTGTCAGATGTCAGTCGAAGTATATGTTGAATAAGACCGGATGAGGGTTGGCCAGTTCAGGACAGCAGGGAAATGTTGAAAGGAAGCAGAGAAAACATGCACACAGATTAGAGAGAGCATAGATACTATAATCCATGTATGTAGGTCACAGTCGGTATTACAGCAGATATGGAGGTCTCAGCACTTGTCTCAAGACAGTCTTAAGCAATAGATAAGCTTGAGATTCAGTGTTACATATAACTGAGGAATATTAAATGAGGAATTGATCAAGAATTCATTGCAGATACATAACTGTATTAATATCATAAACACAAAAGTTGCTTTGATTTCAGTTTGAGAGGGAAGGAAATTAATTCAACTTACTTTCTATTGGATGTAGCCTTCCCACTCTTTTAGCTGGTAGCCATGTTGGTGGAGACGTCTTCTGTATATCATAGTTTCTTTTTTTGAAGTGTTCTCGTCCAGCGGCAACTACAGCCCCTGAGCACAAGATCAAAGCAGGAAGCCCATCCACCTAAGATGATGTAAAAAAGTCTTACATCTCAATCCAACAGACATATTTTTTTACACAGAATGCAAAACATTATGGAGCGTTTCACTAGCATACAACACACTTATGACATATTTGTCAGTTATAGGGCTGCACGATAAATCCCATGTGATTGTCACGCGCATCTCGTCAGTAAAGCCGGTTCCTTGATTAGTAGTAAATCGGCCTTAGCTGCTTTCAGATAAAGCGGCATGTACTACACTGACAATCGGAATAATTTCGCATGAATTATCGTGGACGTATCGCCTGTGATATGTATGCGATATTTTGCCCAGTTTTTCAGTGAACTACGGCTTTGTGTAGTAAATGCTGCTCCATCTGAAAGCAGCTGATGGCAATTTACTACTAATCAAAGAACCGGCTTTACTGACGAGATGTGCATGATATCGCATGTGATTTATCGTGCAGCCCTAGTCACTTACGTAAGGTGATCATTTTGCGTGTCTTGTGACTGCAGGTTTCATCATGACCCATATTATAGTTGTAAGACTCCCAATGATTGTCAAATCATCGATTGTAAGACTAACATACAAAATATGAATTTAGTCATCTAGTACTACATGAATTTCTTTTTTGATGAAATATAAAACTATAATGAAGTTATCAATTTTTTTAGAAGTTAAAAACTATAGAATTTTATTGATTTAAACCATAACTTTTTAGTTGAAAGTAAACAAAAATCTATACATAAACAACAAGTATCCTGACCTTACCACGATTAAGCTTAAAATAAGTTTAAAATAATGATTTATGAAGATGAGCTGTCAAGTCAGATTTCAAATGAAATGTCAGCTGTCAATATACATAAATATAAGTGCGTGTAATGACCTGCAATTTTTGTGGCGATAGATAGATGGCGATAGCGAGACAAAGTTATTAATTGCAGCATTAGGACCGGGTGTGCCTCATAAGCCTTGTAAAGTGAAGCCTCTGGCTCTTTGATCGCCCCCTGGTGGCTGGCTGCAGTACAAGTCATAACCCCGCCCTCTCCATTCAAATGAATGGGACTATGCTCTAAATAAAAAAATATTTACACTTCCAATAAAAGTTTCCGAAAGATGGCTTTGGTCCTTTCAAGTAGTTGTTATCACGCTGATATATGTTCAAGTGTTCATTTTTGTGATAAGTTTCATTTTAGCTTGTAATTTGATGCTATAGAAACGGGGCGTGTCGTTATGAATGGAGTGGTTGAATTGGCCACGCTAGTGTTTGGGCGGAAGTATGATACCGCGGCTCCGCCTCTGGCTTCACAGACGATTCCTTCTGCGCATGCCTTGGCTCCAAACTGACGTTTTTACGTAACATGGCGGCGACCGTGGTCGGACATTTTTGGCTTCAATTCATTACAATGGTGGGAGGCGACGTCGCGTTGTCCATCTTTTTTTACAGTCTATGATTAGGACCAGATTTACTAAACGGTGCAAATTGCTGTGAAAGCGCAATTCCAAAAAAGCACCAATGGGAGCGGTAATATATGCGGGTTATTTCCTAAAAAAGGTAATTAAATAACACAGGCATAACAGCTGATTTTCATAATGACCAACAATCTACTAAGAGTAGGGCAAATTAGTTCAGGGTTGCATATAAGCAGAGCTGATGCTCCTCAGGTGCGAGTGATCTACTAACACCTGATGAGCTTGAGTTCAGCACCACGAGACATCTCTGCTGAAAATGCGGTTTGTGAAATCCCAGCTAACAAAGCAACAGTACACTGAAAAGAACATCTGGTATTGTCAGACGACTTCTAATGACTCCTCTTTTATTTCCTCCAGCAAATTAAAAATAACATGGCTTGGGAAACAATTTTGAATAATACGCTCCTCTAGCATTTAAAAAAAATCCTCTGCCTTGTACCACGCATGCTTTTTTGGCATAATATAATGCCACAAATACCAGTAAGATCACACGCGCAAACATTAGTGAATCACGTTGCGTGAATCATATAAATACTCTCTTCCCATAAATTTTGTGTCTGAAAGGGAAACTCCTACAAAGGCATATGCAATAAGGTCAGTCGCAAAAATAACTAGACTACACCTTTTCAGCGCTAATTATCCACTGCGCGTCTTAAGTTAATCCAGATGGTTATTTACTGACAAAATGATGGTTTGCACGTTTGTTTGTTTATGGAACACATCATCTGTATATGAACTATTTACATGTAGATGCTAATTTTATCATTAAATAATTTGATATATTATTATCAACATGATGTTGAAAAGAACCGTAAATATTCCTAACATTGCTATCTGGTGTTTGGAGGTAAAAGGCATGTGCGTGTCTCTTTGGCAGTGCTGTATAATAGGATGAGATGGTAAAGAAGCTTTAGTGCTGCTGGGCAGCATGTCTTTCTCAATCTGTAAATGCCGTTTATGTGAATAATGGGTAATGGGTCAGTCTGCTGAAGACACACTTGACATGTTGACCTTAAACTTCAGACCATCCCATCTATGCTACCAAATATGATGAACCTGTAGCGAGGGACCACTTTTGTAATATATGTATATTAAGAAACATTTAAACTATTAGATATTATAAAGACACCAAATTGTTAACATATATAGATTCTTTGCATAATGAACGGTATAATTTTAATTACATTACGATGAGCTGTTTTTATACATACACCGTAGTTCTCCTTACATGAAAGTCGCCGTGATGTATCTACAAAAGCCCTAAACGGACAAATTACTTTACACCAGCCGCGTTTGAGGTGTCAAATTCGCATCTACTGCGTCTAATATGCCGCTTGAACATTTTGAGTTTATTCGCTTCATTCACGAGTGAAATTCTAGCCATCGAGAAATTTATGCAGAAATTTGCGTCATGGGAGGGGCTTCTGCGACTCTGCTCGCTTTCTGTAATCACGTCACTACTAGAGCAAGTTCCTGATTGGTTA
The DNA here is from genome assembly GCF_027580225.2 of Misgurnus anguillicaudatus. NCBI lineage: Eukaryota > Metazoa > Chordata > Actinopteri > Cypriniformes > Cobitidae > Misgurnus > Misgurnus anguillicaudatus. The sequence continues at coordinate 60,212,200 of NC_073357.2, forward strand.
ACGTGGTGCGTTTTTCCGCCAAAGTTAAACATTTTCAACTCGCGCGTTTCCCGCAGCAATGCTGAATTCGCGCCATTCGCGCGAACGAGCCGGAATCGCGTCTACCGCGCCTCGCTACACGCCTCATTCGCACTGCGAGGCCTCCAGGCGCACGTCAACGTGTCTTTAGATTGACTTAACATTGAAATCACTCGCGCTTTTGACGCCTCTACCGTGGCTGGTCTGAACGCAGCATTACGGAGCGTGTTTTGTCACTATGTTGTCTCAGACGATGACGTGTTTGTCATGTGGTGTCTACCATAGCTTCTCTATGCTTTTCGAAAAGGGAGGGGTGAGCTGTGGATTGAGCCATTGGTTGCAATTCACAATCTCACCACTAGATGCTGCTAAAAATCGACACAGTGGACCTTTAAATTATAATATAGAAAGATAACAAAAGATGAATAGAAAACAACACATTAAAGTTAGACAGGAACACAAGAGATCCTCACCCTTCTTCCATCGGGTGTGTGTAACCTGAGGACAGGGAAGCTCATGACCTCAGACATGTACTGAAGCAGACTGTCAAAAGACTGCGTTGTTCTCTTTTGCAGTATAAGTGTGTGTTTCACCTCCGGTTCTCCGTTGCGAAACACCACCAGTCGTTTTGGCGTATGTAGCAGGGCATCATGCTCGTTTCTTCTCGCGCTCCGGGCTCCACGTGGAGCCGGGTTGCGCTTCCTCAAAGTCAAACGACGAGCGCTCACCGGGCGAGCGTGATACCAGGGGGGCAGTTTCCTCTGAGCCCGCTCCAGGTCGACGGGTTTGACCGTCCGTCGATCGGAGCAAATGTAGGCGTGGCCGTGATGTAATTGGTCAAGGGACCGAACCGCCGTATGGCCACGTGGAGTCGTAACGGTTCGGACGCCGAACGGCAGAGGCACACGTTTGGAAAGGCTGTCCAAGAGCGCCTCGAAAGTTCTAAAGGTGCGACTGTTGACGACCACAGGTAGACCGCTGAACTGTGCATCGCCACTTTTATAAAAGCACACGTGTTTAGAGGCAATGGGTTCGCTGATGTAGGGTTGGCGTGATGTCATCTGCGTGTGACCACTGGCACTGGACTGGGACTGCTGAGCGGCCTTCCTCGGCACCGAAGCATCACTCATGATCAGACTTTAACTGAGGTCTGAATAAAGACAGAGATGACGAAAGAGAAAAAACTGATCAATTCAACAAAAATAATAACGTTATTGATAATATGGCCACTACCAAATATGGCCTACTGTTTAAATTGTTCAGCGTCATGTTTCAGTATAATGGCAAGAATCTGCCACTGGTAAATGCGTTTGAAATAATCAATAATGTAAACAGTAGAGGAAGGCCTTGCTGAAAAAAACAGCATACCAGCAAGACCAGCATATGTTGTGTTTTGGTGCTGGTTTGCTAGTGACCGCCAGCTAAACCAGCACCAAACCAGCATTAGCACCAGCATCCCATCCTGGTCATACCAGCAAGACACAGCATATGTTATTTTGGTGCTGATATGCTGGTGACCACCAGCTAAACCAGCATCAAACCAGCATAATTCCCATGCTGGTCCATGCTGGTTTGATGCTGGATTTTTCAGCAGGGGGGTGTTATTGTTGTGATGATTATGTCTATAAGACCATCACCATCTAAGCTGGTCGAGTAATATTGGAGATTATTGGAGATATATTCATCTTTTCAGTTATAATATACTTATGCGCGCAAAAATACAGCCACTTTAACAACAAATCATCATATTTATCACAATTTACAGAAGATTAAATAAAAATTTGGCACATGTTTGTATGTTAAAAGAGACATACTGTGCATCACCTCTACTGACAGGTGTTATTTACCATCTAACAGGATTAAAGCATGACTACAACTGCTCGACATCATTATCAACAGTACAGAAATATCAGAAATGTGTTAATTCTTTACAGTTTACTAAACATTACTATATCAACTATTCAGTATTTGTCATTGAGAATTACAATAATTTTTACTAAATGGAACAATTATGAAGTTAGTAAAGGAAACAATTTTGTCATGCATCAATATTAGTTTTTTAATGTCTCTTAATATACTGTGTGTATCTTCACCTACAAATAATTTAATCCCGAAACAACAAAGCAGTTTAAAGCAATACTTAAGATGCAGCCTTTACGAAAGTACACACATCACATACAGTAAGAAAGTATTGTAAAGCACTCACCGTGTTCTTCATTATGAGCAGTATGTAGATTTAATGTCAACATTTTGTTCAGCGTGGTCATTACTTTATATTGTGTGGTCGAGCTGCAGCAGAGACTAGAAGATATTTTGGGCAAGTGCTTTAGTCTTAATTTGCTTAATCTTTGCTCAGTGATAATCTCTCCAACCAGAGAGAGAAAGAGAGAGCTGTGTTTGTGTGTGTGTGTGTTTGTGTTTGTGTGTGTGTTTGTGTGTGTGTGCGTACCTGTTGTTATTGCTGTCAGGAGTCTCAGTTTTAGCTCTGTCACACTGGCCCACCTCTATTTGGGATTCAATATCACACTCTCAGAAATAAAGGTACAAAAGTTGTCACTGGGACAGTACCCTTTCAAAAAGGTACATCTTTGTACCCATAGAGTGCATATTAGTACTTTGAACTGCCAAAATGTACCTATAAAGGTACATATTTGTACCTAAATGGTACATATGAGGACCTTTTTTAAAGGGTACTGCCCCAGTGACAGCTTCGTACCTTTATTTTTGACAGTGCAGGTGACTGCAGGATCTGTTTAATATAAGCATAACAAGCAATGTAAAGAATCTTTTACTTGGCCTTTTTAACCCATTAACTGTTTAAATTGTTTATATAACTATTGAACCGATAATAAAGTAATCGTATATATCGTTGGAAAGCTCTAAGAGGGTAGTTTTCATATTTCAAAACCATTTTGCAGTAATACTAATAATGCAGTGACCGTAATGTATTATTTGTGACGAGTATGCAGCAAACAGTGACACCTAGTGGTCTTTGTTGGTAAAACCACTAAAAGTGTGACTTTTGCAAGACTTTTTACAAATGCAAGAATTATACAAAGATTTATACATAAATATACTCACAACAAGTGGAAAACAAATAAACATACATAAAAAGTAAAATAAAAAGGCCATGCCAGTGGTAAATTACAACAATTTAAAGTAACAAAAAGCTCAATAGGTTTTTATTGCTTTATTTTGTCCAATGTAGTACCATATTGTTTAATTTCTTTTATAAAATGTTTATAGTTTTACTTAGCTTTCGTCCATTTTTTACTAAAAGTGTGACTAACCAAATGTTTTTGTGATTTTAACTTGCACTTTGTATCAAAACTAGTGGAGAATTGTGGCTTTATTTTTCTTTTGTTTTTTGGATATGAAACATTTTCATTTGTTTTTTATTTTTAATATATACTTCATTGCATTTTTTTAAAATAAACCTAAACAGCTATAACTATTTTTTATTTACTTAATATTAACAATTACAGACACTATAATGAAAAACTTACATCTTCTTTAAAAAGAGACCAAGATTCAATTTGAAGGTGCACATCACCTTTTCACCCCCCCTCCATTCAAAAAGGTTCAATTTCAGAGGTTTTAAAGACCATAACAATTTAAAAAAATGACATATTTTCAAGACAGTTGCCATTTAGACCTAGAGATTTTAAAAGAAATTACATTTTTAATGTTTTATTTATCATTAAATGTTAATTTAATGCAGCGTTTCTCAAACTTTTTCTGCCATTGGAGTTAGGGAAGGGTTTAGCCCCATCTGTCCCCAATTGCCCCGCTACAAAATGGTTATCAAGTAGGCTTTAAGTTTAACTGCTGAAATGTATTTAATCACACCATATTGTAAAACATTACAGCATTAAACACTTTCAATAGAGAATATAAACGTGCAAATGTATCGCATTAAATAAGTCTTTGTTCAAAAGTAAATAAAAATAATAATGCAACTTTTTGGTTGATTAGGTCCACGGTCTATCTTGGTTTTCTTTGCTAGAGCCGAATATCCAGTTTTCTTTTCATTCTGTCTCACAAATGTATCCATTGTTAACTTTATACACACTACAGCCTATACCACCTAATATTAAAAGAGATCACAAAAAAGACCAAATGTCCTCCCTCTTGTAATGTTCCTATTCCCCACACTTTGAGAAACGCTGATTTAATGTAACTATTTCATGTTACATACTACAATGTTAAAGAATAATTAAATTAATAGGAGTAATTGTGCTTTAAACATTAAAGAGTTAAATCTATACAATTGCAGGACAAAATTGTATAGCTTTACTATCCCATTATCATTATATCATTATTTGTTAAACAACACATAACTTATGCTTGTGATTGTTTTGTGATTACATCATAGATTGACATAACAATGAAAACATGGCAGATGCAGCATGCCAAAAATTAATTTGTATATATATATATATACTACAACCACATAATGCTATAGAGCGTAATGTTTAATGATAAAGCTAATTCAGTATGCACAGTAAACGATTTCGGACGCAGATTTTTCTGATAATTATTTCTCAAATCAGTCGCATCATATTATGATCATGCTTGAAACATTTTTACAGTTTTCCATATACTTTAATTTGGTTAGAGATGTGACATTGCAAATGTGGGATAAACACATTGAGGTGGTTTTCCGGACAGGGCCGCCTAAAATGCATTTTTGAGCTGTTTTAATAAACATCTTGCAATGACATATCTTTACATATATCAGTGTCATTCACTGTAAAAAAATTCAGTAAAAATTACAATGTTATTGCAGCTGGGTTGCCGGTAATTCACCGCAGATCCAAATTGATGTTATTCACTGGCAAGAGTTTGTTCAAAGTTAAATAAATTTCAAACATCAACAAGTTTTTCTCTTTACAGAATAAAACTATACAATAACAGCCTCATGCAAAGCATTCTGGGAACCAGAAATCATCATCAACCTTTTTCAGTTTTTTGCTTCAGATTTTGTTTCCCAGAATGTTTTGCTTGATGCTGTTTTTTTACGTTTGACTCTGTAAAGACAAAGACCTGTAAATGTCTAATGTTCATTTAACCTTGAACAAAATGTTGCCAGTAAAAATCATAAATTTAAATCTACGGTAAGTTACCGGCAACCCAATTTCTACGGAATTTTTTTACAGTGTTGTTTTGTCTCAAAATGCACATCAGCAATGCTTTTTTTGTAAAGTATACTTACCGTGTCTGAACCAGCACTTATTCCTTACTGTTTTAAACAAAGATAAATTGATATTTAATATAAATAATAAAGTTGCAGTAATATTTTTGATTGTCTGCCAAATATGTCCTGTATTGAATCATTGAGATGTTGTTGTTGCACACATGCACGCATGCGTGTCTATATTTAAATAGTCACATATGTCATCTTTATAAGTGACACAATCAAACTTAATATAACACCCTTTAATCTCAGTAGTTTCCAGCAGCGACCCTCTTATTGTTTAATCATCATGGAATCTCTGCTCTTCTCTATTGCTCGTCTCTGCTCGCTGGAATGTCTGTCTCTATATTTAACCCTTTGCTGTAGTCTAGGCGCCGGCTTCAGATCCCCAAGCACGCTCACACTGGGAAACTATCCAAGACATGTTTGGGATAAACATAGGATTTGTTTGATATGTCTGTGCTGGAGCCTGAAACGTGGACACACAAATATACATGCACAGAAGACATACGTCTTTACTTTCTGTTGTACATGCTATTTGTTTCTTTCTCATCTGTACACACACACACACACACACACGGTCTGGCTGTGATCTGACCCCAGTGAATCAAATTGCCAGCTAAACTTTAAATCAACCCAGATAAAATATGGGAGGGACAATTCCGGTTTTTCCCAGAGTATTTTATAGAGGAAGCAGGGGTTCCTGACAGGACCTGAATCCCTGCTGATTTGGGTCTTGACTCACTCAAATGCTCAACTGCTCAGACCTGAAATCTCAATCCATGCCAACATTGAACTGTTAAGGTCAGATGAACTCCAGTTCTGGTTGTATAGTTGTATATATGACAACAGAACTAGTTAGAAAGAGTTAGTATATAGTTAGAATGTACCAGGGTGGAGTACAAATCAAACACAACAGGGACAGTAGGGTGACCATACGTGCCATTCTTCCCGGACACGTCCTGGCCAGGATTTCGGGTTCGTCTTCTGGAAATCGTATTTGTCGACCGCATACGTCATACACTGTAAAACCTAACAGTTAACTTAACTCAAACCATTTAAGTTAACCGGTTGCATTAGGCCATTTAAGTATTAAAACACATAAATTTAAGTACTGTGAACTTCATGTCATGTGAGTCATGTGCAATTATGCACTTATATTTAGGTAGTGTGAACTTAAATATAAGTGCATAACTGCATATGACTCAATTTGTTCAAGTTCACAGTACTCAAATGTATGTGTTTTAAAATGAATGCAACCGGTTTACTTAAATGGTTTGAGTTGAGTTAACTTTTAGGTTTTACAGTGTAGAGCATTATTATTATTATTATTATTATTATTATAACAGAAAAGCAACCGTTACATTTTAAGGTAAGAATGAAACTACCATTGCATGTCTTATGTTTTTAACTGAATGGCGTATGCGGTCAACAAATACGACTTCCGGAAGACGCACCCGAAATCCTGGCCAGGACACGTCCGGGAATAATGGCACGTATGGTCACCCTTTTTAAAAGAAGTTAGGTTGACTGACATGAGTGATGTCAACATTTACACATGACTACATCTAGTCAAGTAACTCATATAGACATACACACAAACACACATTCAGTTTTAATAACAGAAGAATTTAAGATGACATTTATAGATTCACGTGCCCACTTTAAAGAGTGACAGCTGTCATATTTTAAATATTTCTTTACCTGATTTCTTCAAACAATTTTTTAAAGCACAAGGGCGCCTCCTGATGGTAATGTTTTTTTTTTCATTTTTTTATTGAACAGCAAATATACAACATTTTACAAAAAATATACATAAAACAAGCCATTAATTAATAAAAAAAAAATGGTGTATTCATGAAACATGTTATAAGTCTTCTTTCCTTTTTTATTATCCAAACCAGTGCATTAGTCCTTTGTCTCCTTGAGCAAATGAATTAAATTTGGCTTGGATCCTGACCACTTCTTCATATGTATGGGAAGTTTTACCCAAATTATCCAGAGTTGTACAATATTATAATTAATCTCATATGAATAATAGCCTACACACATATGTCAAATTCATTCAATTTCAATGTAGTATCTGTTTTCCTTCTAATAAAGGTTTTCATATCCACCCAAGAAATCATGCTGTATATACAAATAAATGGACAATGAACATGTGTTTTACATGTTTCGCTGATGTTTAAATGGATTTGTGATGTAAGGAGTTGGAGATGTTTAGATTCAAAACGATTAAACCATTGATGTACAGGAATTAAACATTTATTAGATAAAATACATAGATTTGCAGAAGCAAATTTGATGCTTCACTAAAAATAGTTTTTAAGATGTTTGAAGAAGTTTACTTTTATAATATTAACTTCTTTAGTAATATTAATATTGATTTCCACACATTTCTTTATGAAAAATCCTACAAAAAAGAAGTGAAAAAGTAGAGATCTAGAGTAGAGACTAAAACTAAGAGAGCATAAATATAAAAGAAATATCTTTAAACAGCTTTGTGTGCATATCAATAACACCTAATATTGACTTGTGAAAATACTTTTGTGTTTCAGTTCAAATGTACCATCATTATATAAAACAGTTTTAATTCATGTGTGGCTTTAAGAGTAGACATTGCAAAAAGTAAAGATATATAAACTTATCAAAACATTTCAGTATGTTTTAAAATAGATTTTTATACCAGACAAATATGATCACTGCTAGAGATATCAAGCATTCGTGTTGATCTTTAGAAACGTTTAGTCAGTGAGATATAACACTATGATAACTTCAGCAGTGTTATTTAGAAAAATGAAGTGTGTGTTTTACGCTTGTATGTGTGTTCCTGTTCTGCTCAGGTGCAAATGTGGAACTTGTAGAATAAACAGGAACACTGCTGTGAACACACACACACACACACACACACACACACACACACACACACACACACACACACACACACACACACACACACACACACACACACACACACACACACACACACACACACACCGAATGCAAAAGGTGTCTGACCTGTGTGAAGACATGACCCCTCAGCCTTTATTTAGTTTGATTTTGATGTATTTTTATTTTTTAAAGGAAATCCTGTTATCTTTCCCAGACGAGTGGAAGTGTTGGGAATTTTAGAGAGCTACTGTTTCCTGAACAAGTGTGTGAACGTTCAGATAATCTTCACAGAACCTTTATGTGAACCATTGTCTGCATGTTAGGCTATACACAGGTGCTCTCTGTCCATGCTTTGCATTAATTGCATAAACTCACTTGAAAACATGAAAAATAGAAACAATTTTACAAAGACAATCAGCCTTAATTAGGAAATAATGAATTATTTGCATTTTTTCTAAAATCTTTTCCCAAATTCCCATTACTGTAATAATAAGATGTGTCTATAATAATATGATAATGTTTAACTTCTAAAGTTTATTTGCAATTCTGTTATACAAATCAATGATTTTCATTAGATTCTTATTACCGTATAATAATGTTTAACACTCTAAAAATTCAATTAAATTTTATTTATATAGCGCTTTTCACAATTGGTAATTGTTGCAAAGCAGCTTTACATTAAAAGAAGCAGGAGAAACACAGAAAAATCGACAGACAACATAAGTAGCAAACTACAGCGGCTATGAATAAACTTTACAAGCGAACGTATTAATAATGTTTTGTATACAAGAGGGTGCTAAGTTAAGCTAATGTCGGCTGACTCCCGGGGTTAAAAAGTCCACTAGGAGAAAAACCTCAGGGAGGAACAAAAAGTCATAGGAGAAAAAAACCCTTTGGATATATATATATATATATATACACTGTAAAAAATCCAATTAATGAAATGTTGGAAGGGCAAAAATATATAAGTTAAACAAATTTTCTTGTTTGGGCTTAGTTGAGTAGACATATTATTTTAAGTCTAGATAAATCTGTGTTTAAAACATTAAGTGAATGGTTATTTTCAAATTCAGTCAACATTCAGAATGGCTATGTTGACTGAACTAATTAAGACAAATCTGGTCAATATGTGGACTTATGACAGCTATGTTTCCTGACAACAAAATGCTCATAATATTACTGTTATTTGGTAACAAAATGTAATTTTAAGAGTTGTTCAGGCGTGAATGTATGTGCTTTAAGTTTAAATATGCGGTCGGTTAATATAGATAGCGTCTATTTAAAAATGTGCTCGGACACTTTCGGACGGAGATGAGCTCCAGAAGAGCTCCAGAAAATCACAGACACTTAAGCGCTCACACCCCGCCCAGCGCAGCCTCGCCTCGGCAAGCCCATCAGAAATCGACTGCTGGCTCTGATATCTCTGTGGCGTTTAAACATGCGATTTAATTCATTTTAATTTCTTATACTTAATAATAAAAGGTTTACCGGTATGTTTTAAATCATATTTTAGGATTGCACTTAAATGATATCGCTGTTGAATGATATTTCATATCTTTCACATTCGTTATAATCGGACTGCGTACTGCCTGCGAATTTGAACTTCAGAGCTGAAGGTGCGAGTGGAGAAATAGTCCCAATATCATAACAATCTTAAAACTTCTAAATATACCTGTGTGTGTACCCGTGTGCGTGCGTGTGTGCGCGCGCGCGTCCTCGCGCGTGTGCATGTATGTATGGGCGTGCGTCTGTGTATTTTGAATTTAAAATGTTTTAACTCGGAAGGATCTGGATCACAGGTCATTTCATCTGAGATCAATCCGCACGCAACAGCTGGAATCACTTACTGTTTCACACAAGGAAGGACACACAAGTCAGCCGTTTCCTCACGTCAGGTAAGTGTTTGTAATTAAATGTTAATTTTAGAATATATTAATTGGCAAAGACGCAAATACTCGACGTTTTTGTAATTATATTTTTGTAAAGATATATTAGAAGTGTGTTATGTTATGTGACCGAAGTAAAGTGGAGCTATTTTAGTTAAGATAAAAAGCCTGGATATAGGGTTGGTTTACCGGAGTTTCGAACTCGGTCTTTATTATAATTGGGACATTTTTACAAACAAACCTTATATAATACAATACTGGCGTGCATTTTGAGACAAAACAATAGCACTCATATGTTAAGAGATGTCAGTAAGTTATTTTAGTCAGTGAAAAGCCCTGTCCGAGAAAACCGCCCAATAGTGTTTAATTATGTGTGATGTCTGAGGGAAATTTGGCCTAACATTAACGTTATTTAGAGAATAAAGTCTTTCACCGTCAAGCTTTATTATATTAAACATGTATTTATGTATGTTTGTGTGTTTATATTCCTCAGAGGGATACATAGCGAGACAGTCTCCGCTTGGACTGGCTGAGGAAAGTCTCCTAAATGGCCCTGGAGATGTTCTGACTGACTTTGGAGGCTTTTTGGACTGTTTTATGCCCTCTATTTAAAGACTTAATTCTGTATGTTCAGTCTGTATGATAAGTGAATAAAAAGCTTTTGTTTTTATGTGACTGAAGTTAATTATTTTGTTTACAACACCAGCATAAATTATTTGATAAATAATTTAAAAATGTTATTAAAAAAATCCCAAATAATAAATATTAATTGAAGTAACACATAAAACATTGAGTGAATACTTAAATTTTAATTGACAGAGTCTTTGCTGTAAGTTTTTAAAGATTCAACTGATTAAAACATTTTAGTTGAATGAACTATAAAGCTAATTGAGCCAACATACTTTTTTATATTTGAGTCAAATTTGGGCCAACTAAAAAACATCAATCTAGGAAACACTTTGGAGACAGAAATTGAGTGAACGTAAAATTTCTGTGGAACTAGTTACTAAAAAATAATTCATTGAGCCAACAATTTATTTTTTACAGTGTATATATATATATATATATATATATATATATATATATATATCAACCCAGTATCACGAAATTGCGTGACTATTTCACGCATGGCGTGAAAATGTCACGCATTGCTGCGTTTGAGCGTGAGCATGTCACGCTTTCTGTTTGTGTCACTGTCACGTATTGGTTACTCAACTTTTTTGTCCTAATTTCTTACCATCGTCGCTTCGGTTTAGGGTTAGATTTACATAAAATGACATCCTTACCTAAACAAACTCTAACCCCAACGTCAGGTGACAATTGGTTAAAGTTTAGAAAATATAAAAGAATTGGTATTGTATCTTTTTTTATAAACCAATACTTAAAGTGACAAATACTTAAAGTGACATATAACACAAGCACCAAATCTGGCCCTAAACCGAAGCGACAATGGTTTGAAAATAGGACAAAAAAGTTGAGTAACCAATACGTGACAGTGACACAAACAGAAAGCGTGACATGCTCACGCTCAAACGCGGCAAAGCGTGACATTTTCACGCTGGTCCATTTGTGAAATAGTCACGCAATTTCGTGATATAGGGTTGATATTTATATACATATATATATGTAAACAATATGTAAACGGTTAGGGAGATGAAACGGGTTCCGTCGGTGGTTGTTAGTAATGCAAGTGTCACACAGTGTTGTGTTGTAATATATGCTCGGTTCCAGACAGGCTAGCTATTGCGGCATTAGTATATTACCCAGACGAGTTTTTGTTCTGTACAAGCTAACTATTGAACTCATTTCAATTTCAGTAATTGTAACTGCATTACACTCTCAGAAATAAAGGTCCAAACGTTGTCCCTGGGACAGTACCCTTTCAAAAAGATACATCTTTGTACCCAAACGGTGCATATTAGTACTTTGAACTGCAAATATGTACCTTTAAAGGTACATATTTGTACCTAAATGGTACATATTAGGACCTTTTTTAAAGGGTACTGCCCCAGTGACAGCTTTGTACCTTTATTTTTGACAGTGTACTTGATTTAAAAAAAAATACTTACATGCTAATCGTTACATGCTCGTTACTGCTAAAAGTAGTGGAATTACAGTTACGGAATAACATTAACGGAATTACTTTGTAACGCGTTACTCCCATTACTGTTTTTAACACAACTTGTGTTGTCCCTTTCGTTTATTTTTACATGAAATAACGCATTAAATGGCATGACACACATGATGGACACATCATTTTTTACAATGCACCTACAAAGTGACAATTTTAACATCTTATAATAAATTATCTATATGGTATTTTGAGTTAAAACTTCACTGGCGACACCAAAGATTTATTTTACATCTTAAAAACATCTTGTGAAATGTCCCCTTTAACATTCTTAAAAAATTTAAGTTTATACGAAGTGAATAATACAAAAACGTATAATTATTATAAAAACAGTCATGAAACCATACAAAAGCATGTGATCACCTCGTATCAATTGTGTCTTTGTAGTGGAGAGGTTTGTTTAGACTATAAAAAGTAGAGATGCACCGACCGATATATCGACGAATAATCGGTATCTGCCCATATAGCAATTTTCACACTATCGGCTGATAGTTTCAAAACAGCTGATATAGTCATGGCCGATATATCCTGTCAATCAAAAGAGAACAGGAAAATGCAATGAATTTGAGCTCTGTGTATAGAAAATGTAAAGAAATATCACTAGATTAATGTTCAATGTTAATGGTCATTATATGAATGAATAACTCAGAAATTCAGAAAATTTTATTTTTGGAATTAAGTTAATGCAAGTTAATATAACCACCAAGCTATCGACATCGGCAGATATCAGTCTGAATAATCGGCTATTGGCATCAGTGGAAAAATGTATTAATGGTCCAATAAAAAAGCATGAGAGAGTGATACGTTCGTTGGGCAACCAGAAATATTTTTCTGTGCTATGGCATAGAAAATGCTTTAGGCAAATAATTATTTCTTTAAGCCAAATATAATGTGTTGTACTGTTACATCACAAACATACAGGCCTCCAGTATGTTCATTTTAAACCGTTGCCCTATTTTTCCATTACCCCAGTTATCAAAATAAGTGCTATTGAAAGGTTACATTTAGAAACTTACTTCACTGCACACAAGGAGTTTGTATGTGTTGGATATATTTATACTCCTAAGGGTCAAATCAGTGAAAAATAGCATATTGTGTCACGGCATGAAGCTAGTGTGAATCTATTTTTAGCAGCAGCACAACTGGAGTGGGTTTGGGAAAGCCGTGCCTATGAAGGCGATAAGGCCTGGGAGGAGACACATATTCCAAGGATTATAAAATCTGGTCACGCAGACACGCGCATGCATTCAAGCACATTCCTTGTCAAACAGGAGAACGCAGCTGCTTCTCAAAGCTACGGTGAAAGTTACATCAAACACGAGCAGAGGTGTGACACTTGTGTGCTCTGAGATTAGCTTTATAAAACACTTTCATCATACAGACACACCTCAGACACGGACCAGCGTTTGCCTCTTACCACACATCATACAGATATGTAGAGTAGGTCAGTATATACAGTGTGTGTGTGTGTGTGTGTGTGTGTGTTTATATGTCATGGTTGCTTGTTTCCTTTGGTCGTCCGAACAGAGGACGAGGGGTCAGTGTCGTGACCCGCTCTAAAGATTGTCTTCCTCTCAAACACAGACCTTTTATTTTTAAAACCCAAATATACACAAGTGTGTGACCTCCTTTGATTTGGAGAAAAGTTGGTGACCTAAATAAAATTTTTTAGTAAAGTGACATAAAACAAGAGTACGTTTAACTTCAAATTTATAGTAATTCCAATATAATTCAGCAAGTTCAATAAACTTAATTTTAAGTTGATTTAACTTGAAATAATTTGTAATATCAATTGCTCTGTTCAACATCTCCATGTAGTTAACTGAGTTAAATGGTTTTATTTGTAATTATGTTACTTTTAGTGTTATAAATTGTATTATACATTGTAAAACGTGAAAATTTGGATCAACTTAAAAATAATACTTTATTTGTTAACACTTAAAAATGTGTTGAAACTGTGAAATGTATAAGCGAAAAATACTTAAAGTGAAAAATTTTAAGTTGAAAAGGAAAGTTGAAATGACATTTTCTTAGGTGTTTCCAATTCAAGTAATTTTTTAAGTTTACTGCGTTAAATTGTTTTGTTAAATCAACTTAGATTTACAAGTCATGTCAACAGAGATGGGTTGTCACAACTTATAAAATATAATTGAGAAAAGTCAACTTAATTTTTTTATAAGTTATAACAACTCACCTGTAGTTATAACAACTCATCTCTAGCCAAGATAAATAATAGTAAGTTGAAGTGACTTGTAAATCCATGACAAGACTTGATTGTAAATCCATCTTACTTGATTCTCCACAGAAACACACATAAAACTGTAATTTTGACATGCATTGTCAGTCCTGTGGGGAGAAATACAATAAAATACAATACAAAGTAATCAACAATCAACCGAGCAGTAACTTTACAAAATGATAATTTACAACAAAACAACATACACTGTAAAAAATACTTTGCTGCCTTAAACTTTTTTGTTGAGTCAACTCGGATTTACAAGTAACTATTATTTATCTTGGTTAGAGATGAGCTGTTATAACTACAGGTGAATTGTTATAACTTATAAAATTAAGTTGACTTTTCGCAACTATATTTTATAAGTTGTGACAACTCAGCTCTGTTGACATGACTTGTAAATCTAAGTTGAATTAACAAAAAATTTTAAGGCAGCCAAGTATTATTTACATAAATATAAGAGCTTAAACCTTTATGACATTTTAATAACAAATATTTAAGTAGTTAAAGTTCTTATTCTGTGAAAAAGCTTAAATCCAAATATTCAGGCACAAAGGATTATGGGTATTTCTTACATCATGTACTAATAATAGCACATTTCACTTGAATTTGATATGCTTAAAAGTTAAATTAACTAAGTTTTTTAAGTATATGTCCAAACCTCAAAAAATCGTCATTATTTAGTTAAAGACAATATATTGGTTAATAGTGGGAAAAAAATCCCAAATTCTGTTTTCCGCTTTAATTTAAAATGAGTAGAGAGCAGATTTTTGCCTGGAGAAATGCTTTTCGTATAAAGTTTCACAGATCTCAACAATGGCTCAGATTGATCTAAATGCCAAAGTTTACTACAACTGAGATTTTTAAGAAGCTCAAACGTTGTACTGTAGAAGTTGAAAATTTCATAAAAGGATTTCACAACTACAATATAAAAAATGCTGGACTATAATTAACCCAGAAAATGTTTCATTTTGACATAACAATGCTGAAAAAAAATGCAGCACAAGGTTAATAAAAAACTTCTACTATTTAAAGTTTTAGCTTTAAAAAGTTGACATAACTTATAAATTCAAGTTGGAATTGGGTAACTTAATTTTTAAGTTAAAAGTAACATAAAATATGTATTGATTTGTCAAAACCAATTATTGACATTTTTTAGTGTCAGAAACAGCAACCCATCATTTTGGGTTGAAACAACATCAGCATAGTTTAAATGACAACCCAACAAGTTGAGTTCGTCCCTTTTTGACTGCAATGCTGGATTGAAAATAACAACATGAATTCTTTCAGGCAAGTTAATTTATTTTATAGCTCTAAACTTGCAGTTCAAGTTAACAATTTTATATTTGTACTTCTAGAGAATTTTTTAAGGAGAAAGGCAAAGTTAACTCCAGTACGCCTCCAACCTTTAAACATACATTTCTTCTGGACAACAACAATACAAAAATAATTGATGTTGTTTTATGTAGGACAGTGCACAAAGCCTTTACAATTTTTATTTTCTGAGTTAATTGTGTTTGCATCGAGTGAGTTTGCCCTAACCAAATAATGGTCTTCTTTGGAAAGGGTTAAAAGATTATGATCATATTTAAGTCATTGTAGCCAAAAGGGTTGCCTTAAACAGGAAGAAGTGTTTTCACCGTAGCATGAACACACACACACACACACACACACACACACACACACACACACACACACACACACACACACACACACACACACACACACACACACACACACAATAGGAGGTGGAGGGCTGTGACCGCTGGAGAAGGTTGAAGTAGTTGGTCCACTTAAAAGGAAAAACAAAAAAACCCACAATGCATTTAGACGTTTATTTTTTTCAAAATTGCAAAAAGTACAAAATTATACAGAAAATGGCTTCATAAGGCTGTTACTGTACAAATCAATGGTCAGAATATTTACAGTGCTTCATAATGTTTTCAACATGTTTCATATTTATATTCAGCAGTTTTGCAGAGGTTTCATCACCCAGTTCCCAAGAACAATATGACAAAAAAAATATATTTATTAAAAAAAGCAAATTTCACTTTCATGTTTACTTAAAACTAATTTAACCATTTAAAATGTTTGATATTTCAAATAAAACCAATCTGTGATTTGTGGGGTCGTGTATGTTTTATAGATAGAGAGCTGCTACCATAAAGACACAAGCAACAGGTCTGTTCAGGAGTTATTGTAGCCACAGTAGTACACGGCAGTGCTGGCATCAGACAGTACGTTGGAGATGAGGTCGTTCCCCTGCACGGGTGCCTGATGAACCCCATAGGAGAGGTACTGCTCAAACTCATTGCTGTCCACCTCATCCACCATTTCACTTTGGCTTTGATTCTGTGTCTGCGCAGGGACCTGCGAGCGTGGGTCTGCGGAGACGTGTGGATGTGTCCGACCAGCCCCGGGAAGCGAGAGTTCATCGTAAGAGCGCTTTAACTGAGAGCCAGCACTATAAAAGACACCTAAAGTCGACGGGCAGCTCAGGTAAGCAGGAGGTGTGGTTTGATGAGAAGGTGGGGAAAGACTTCTGTTGAACAGAGCGTGAGAGATGGATTGGTTAGACTGAGTATTCTGCAGGTTACCGCTCATGTTACTCAGTTGCTGTTGGTTCATCAGATTGATCTGCGTGTTGCCAGGTGCATGTGTGTTTGCATGAGGATTAGGATTGGCGTGCACATTGGAGTGATGTGTGCCGTGGCAGCGAGCACCCGCGTGCGTTTGTTCCTGAAGGGAGAACTCTTGAGGGTGATGGTAGCCGTATGCCGACTGGTTCTGTTCGTCCTGCAGATGGGTGAAGAATTCGGGAGGCCCGGCCTCCAAAGGCGAGGGGTCGGGTGTAGGCAGGCTGTAGGTCTCGAACAACGCTTGGGGCTCGCAGTACGGAGGCAGTCCGGCTTGTGAAAGTCCTGAATAACCCAACGCCATGCCCTCTATGCCCAGGGGGTTCTGGGTATCCATTACACCGGGCAGTAAGAAGCCAGAGTCCAGTCGCTTGTTTCTTTTCACCTGCTTGCGACGCCGTGGCCGATACTTGTAGTTTGGGTGGTCCTGCATGTGTTTTACTCGTAAGCGTTCAGCCTCCTCGACGAATGGGCGTTTGTCCACCATTGGTAAAGATTTCCAGGACTTCCCTAAAAATCATAAGACAGTAAATATGATTAGTGGATCATGTCTTCTGTAAGTTTTGTCATCTAGTAGTAAAACACATTGGAGACTGACTAGACTGGTAACTTTTTGCAGAAGAAAAACAAGATTTATAAGTAAAAATAGTCAATAATTTGTATCTAATAATTTGACACTAATGTTGCAAAATACTACCTAAAATAAAGGTAAAACGATACATTTGTTGCAACATAAAATACACACATATATATATATATAATGAATCAATTAAAATCAGTTAACAACACCATAACATACATTTACCAGTAATTCACTAATAATAATAAATTATAAATAATATATAAATTATAAATATTAATTATTAATAAATATAAATATAGGCCTAGATTACATTTAAATGCATAATACAAAACTAAATGTTTCAGCTGTGTGTTTTTTTGTGAATCTATTTATGCATTTTTATAATAAGCACATTTGGTTAAATACAACTAAGTAAAACATGCTTTTTATTTGGAATAAGTTTAGAAAATATTGCAGTGAATTGTATGAAATCCCAGCTGCTGTCAGTTTTTTTCCACAGATGGAAACTCTGTGTACCTCTCTGTACACGTGCTCACTGAATGACATTTATATGACATTATCTATTAAGTGAATCTACTTTGATATCTCCTCTCTTGGGACAGTGACAACTGACAATGTTATGTTGAGTATGCACAAAGTTATTACTGATAAACTTTTCATTTCTGTACATTAATATGATCTGCTAATCTCATAAAAATAAAGGTTTTTCGTCTGGCCATAAATAATCTTTACCATTCACAGAACATTTTTGTTGCACCCAAAGTTTTATCTTTTGTTAGTATAAGGTTTTAAAAATGTGTAAAGGTAAATGGTTCTTTGGAGAACCACAAATAGTTTTGGAATTGCTGCGAAGCACCCTTTATAACCTTTATTTTTAAGAGTTTATATATTTACAAACTGAAATTTGCAATCAATAATAAAGTTTGATAAACTTGTGCAATGACCCAAAGATGATTTATCTCATCTGAATGAGTTATTAAAAACTTTAAAGCTTTCCATTTAATTAATCTCTTTCAATCTCTGCACAGAGGTTACATAATCAAAATCAATTTATGATTCCAAGAGCAACATCCTAAAAACACGAGGAACGATTAGATAATGAAAATCTACTCACCGAGCATTTTACTGAGCTCCGCGTTATGGAGATCCGGGTTTTGTTGCGCAAGCCTCTTGCGCTCATCTTTCGCCCAGACCATAAATGCGTTCATGGGCCTGCGGATGCGCGCCTCGCTCTTTCCGCGCCCGGGACCGGCAGTAGGGCACGTTTCGCTCTTTGCTTTGGGTTCGGCAAGCGGACTGAGGGGGTCCGGCCACGCGCACTGCCTCATGCCTGGCATCATGACTGAGCTGGAGCCGCGGGTCTGGCTCGGGTCGTCACTGGCGTAGCCCGCATCGGGACTGCTCATCTCCCACACGCACCGGGTGCGTAACCTTGTTGGTCACCAGTTAAACTGCGATGGAGCCTCCGGGTGTCCAGAGAAACTTTCGATGTCTTTTGCCTGTAAGGTCAGAATTGAGCTGCGAGTTTACAGACCGCTTTAAAAGCAACAGTGACCAATCGTTACGCGGGTGGGCGGGACGCGCCGTGAAAGGTGTGAACGGGTCAAAGCCGCGTGCCCCCGGGACAGCGCGCGTCCTTCTGCGCTTCTCAGGGCAGGAACAGTGTTCGAGTTATACAATGACTTTCAGGGTTCACCTTTATAAACGTCAATCTCTCTACACTTTTATAAATAAAGTTGCGAGGACGCGTTCTTCACAGTGATGCAATGAAATATTTTTTTGATCCTTTTAGTCAAAGGTTCTTAAAATAATTATTTATTTTTTACGCTTTTAAAGTCACTTTTCTACACCAAATAACCTTTTTCTGGCTTTAGTGAATGGTCCTATAGAAGTATACAGCCCGAGAAAGAACCTTTAAAATATGTGGACACTGTTTTGGTGTGTAGTCTTTTCCTGTGTTTCTGTACCTCAGTTTGTATAGCATTAACTGCGTATAGATGATGGGTGGGATCCCAGCAAACACACACATATTGATAAAATATAGTATAGCTTGAATGCACTGTAAGCCTTTTTGTAGAAAAGGGTATGCCAAATGCATAAATAGACTTTTTTGCTTCAATGTTAGACATATCTTAAACCTGTCTAGACACTTTCTTAATAAAGTTTAAAAAGGTATATTTGTCATATCTATTAAACAAATTATTTAATGCCAGTACGCGTCTGATAACATTAAAGAAAAGCGCAGCCTGTTGCTATGGGTACCGCTCCAGGAGAGCGCGAGTTCTGTTTCATTACGTTTATTCAACGCCAGGGAAAGTGAAAGTAACTTTAATTCATGCTTATTGAAACGTATTTGTATATGGCGTGACGCTTCGCAGTGCGCGCGTAAAGGCTCTCTGAAACGGCTTCATTATTAAAAGATTTTGACATGCGCAAGAACCCTTGGAGAGATGTTGTCCGTCACTTTAAAGCAAATTGAGTTTGGGGTGCTATTGATTTTAAATAGATTTACAATGACATATATCATGTGACAACACGGATGCAGGAAAACCTTAATTTCTTAAAGCGTAATGCAAGATAAATGCATTGCTTTCTTTAGGATTAATATCCCGCCGGTAGATGCGACAGAATTTGCAAACAGTAGTAGTGAAGGATTGTCACACGCTGATAATGACAGAGGTGTCAAGAGATAAAGTTACACTGCATACAGTGCGCGCGCAATTTCTCATAGAAATCACTGTAAGAGATATCATAAAATAAATCACTGTTACCAGGTATACCATTTAAGCTCTGAAACAAACCAAAAATATTAATAAATGATTGTGTTTGTTAAGTTTTGGGCTTTATTCACAATAAAAGCAGCTGTGTGTCATGTGATTGTTTAAATATTAAGCAGATTATGATTATAAAAAGTTATCTACATCTGTTATTTGGTGAAAATAAGTGAGAATAAAATGTATAAATTAGACTTTGCGGTCTCTTATCATATTTCTTTTGCCATTGTTTTCTAAAAGTGTTATAAGAAATGCCAGGATGAGTTACAGTGATTTTACCATGGTAAGTGGACTTCTCCCCAATGCTAAAATCACTTTAATTGCTCATTACAGTAATAAACCTTACATTTAGCATATAAAATACGCACATAAGATAGTTTGGAGAACTAAAGGGCCCTTACCTACCCATGTGCAGTGGTTACGTGAACAATTGAGAACTAAACCAAAACCACATCCTATTTTCTGTCAATCCTAATTAGAATTTTGACCCTCTCTGTCTGTTTCAGTAAGTATGACGGTGTGATGGTATCTGAAGGACGTTGTATTTTTCATTTTTGTGAGAGAATGCCAACACAAGTCACTACTATAGCATAAACTCACCTCTTCACCTCGTACAGTACACACGCACCACCCAGCATGTATTGTCCCTGCATTTTGGCACGGAGTTAATGCCCTCCATACCGGGACTGTAATACTGTCATCATCTATTTTACTACCGAAGTACCAATAGAGCGGATTGGCGTGTGTGTGTGTGTGTGTGTAAGTGCGGAGTGTGAACACATATACAGCTTCCGTTTGAGTCATGTAAAGTCCCCCGGCTCTCAGGAGCCAATCCTATTGTGTAATTCCCCAGAAAGGCTCGCCTGGCGACAGCATGTGTGTATATTCACGAGTGTGTGCGGATCTGTCTGTGTGTGTGTGTGTGTGTGTCTGAAGTCGGACAGTGTGTGCTGTTACGCCAAGGACAGGAAGCAGTTTGTGGGGGACAGGAAATGCAGGCCGAAGCAGTAGCCCAGATAAGAGTCAGAGACCTCTCCCATACACAAACACACACACACCTCGTCCCATCCCAGACTCCCTCAGGCCTGACTGGTGCCTCACATACATGTTAACACCCTACAAAAGATGCAAACGCCTAAAGCTAGACCTTAAAGGTCTGATCAGAGAAAGTGTCAGTGAACATTGACAAATGTGTATAAACCTTTTGTTCTTCTTCCCACAACGTGGAATTTTTGGGATGTATGGGAAAAATGAAGGAATGTACTGATGTTGCACCTTTTGTTGACCTTGATTTTCAAAGTCATACTGTACAATCATTCGCTACTTTTCAGTTATCTTATTTTCTTTTCTGGGTTTCTGCCTCTATAGATTTGATCTTTAACTGTGTGTGCCAAGTAGCAGACTAACTGTTATAGGTTATATATGGCTGTATAACCCGTGTTGACTGACAGATGCTGTGAACATTGCTGATAAATACTGCTTTCATTTACTGTCAATTGATTTACTGTATGATCTGTCAGTGGTTAGGATTTAGATGATCTTCTCAGATTTTGCATGCACGCTTAAGAAAATAACTGATTTGATTTCCCACAACTCAAAAAAGTTAACTAAGGGTTTTATGTGAAGTGTATCAAAAAGAGTTACCGTACCACACCTTGAACACCGGGGTTACCAAAACATTCAGGGCTATGTGCTATATGTATACTAAAAGCGTCAAATATGGGGGGCAGTGGGCAATTTAGCCATTTCTGATTATTGTAGGGGACATGTCCCCCTTAATGTCTATGGGCCTGTTTTGAAATAATTCACAGAATTGGAGAAAAGGTCATATTGCACGTTGTCATTGCATGTGTATGTGTGTTGTATTTATTAATGTTTATAGTATTGGGAAGAAGCTCAGATTGTGTACATTTTCAGTGGCTTCATACAGTGTTTCTGATGGTTATGATTCTTTGTATAGATCAGAGGTGCCCAAACTAGTGCCCGCAATGACCTTTAATTTGGCACGTCATGCCATGTGAAATAAGGAAAAAGGATAAATGTCATTGATGCATATGTTCATATTTATCATTAAAAAAAATGTATGTAAAATTTAATTTAAATAATTTTTTTAATGTACAGTAAATGCATACTTGAAGGTGTATAGCATGCATCACGAAACTCAACAAATTTAGGTACTATAGGCTAAGGGCCTGTTTACATGAGAACGCTCAAGGGTGAAAACGTAAAAATATTTTATCGGATGTGCCTTTTGTTTACACGGTGACGGCGTTTTTGGGGCTTAAAAACGCAAAAAAGTGAAACCACACTGTAAAAAAATTCTGTAGAACTTACAGTGTTATTGCAGCTGGGTTGCCGGTAACTTACCGTAGATTTAAATTTATTTTATTTACTGGCAACATTTTGTTCAAAGTTAAATGAACATTAAACATTTACAAGTCTTTGTCTTTAGAGTAAAAAAAAAAACTGCATAAAGCAAAACATTCTGGGAAACAAAATCTATATTTCCGGTTGGAAACTTCTTTAGTGCGGTTTTGGCCGATAGAGGTCTGCAAAGCGAATGTGAAAGTGCCGTTCACCCTGTTTCGAGTGGATGAACGACTGAAACTTTTTTGGAAACGTTATTTTAAGGTAAAAAAACTCTTTGGTATTGCTTTAATATTTAATATTTATTTAACTTTGAACAAACTCTTGCCAGTAAATAACATAAATTTAAATCTGCGGTAAATTACCGGCAACCCAGCTGCAATAACACTGTAATTTATACGGAATTTTTTTTACAGTGCACCCTCCAGAGTGGAAATCTTAAAATGATCTACCCTCGTGTTCCCGTCTAAAGGGTAAAAACGCAAAAAATAGCTCACGGTGGCTCTCGTCGCGTACGCGTTTACGTCACAGGCATACGCCAGTTCAGAAAAATAACAACAAACATGTCAGATTATTTCCGTCGGACCTTCAAGTTGCCATAGCAGCTCCGATAAATACAAAAGAGTCTTTCCAGCAGTTGTACGAAATATTCACAGCTAGTATTTCTGATCAGATAAGGTGCATTAATTACCTCCATCAAATTGTTGATGCGCCAGCTCGTCGGAGGCAAACCAGATGGCTTTAGATGAGACCTGGGAGAACAAGGAAGAAGGTTGTACGCAGGAGCGCGGACTTGGCATGGTTGTGTGTCACTGCTTCACATTGCCACCTAGTCGCCAGGAGTGCATACTACATCGAATATCACACACTTTTGCGTCACCATATGCACGCAGATTTCCGCCTCAAAACGTTCCCTACTTTTGCATTTTCTTTTCAGATTGTTTCCGTGTGAATGTAGCCTAATAATGGACAGATGGAGGCAGCGGCACACAGACAAATGGAAATGTACAGATGATTGGCAAAATGATTACTTTTTTACTACACTTACCTTTGAAAAATAAACTGCATTAGTTATGAATAAACAGAGTAATGTTTGCTTATTTATCTTTTAAATATTAGAAAATTATAAATGAGGAGCAACATTAATTTTAATATAACACAGCAACATTTACTTTCGGCCCACGGCTCTCAGTTAGGCTTCATTTTTGGCTCTCGGTACGAAAAAGTTTCGGCACCCCTGGTATAGATAATAAAATATCACATCTACAAACAAATTATGCTTAATCATTTCTCAAAACTAACTTTAGTGAACCATTTGGCAATGACTTTTAACCAGCTGGTTCCCTAAAGTGATTTGTTTGTTCCCTGAAGTTCATACAGGTTTCCGAGCAGAAAATTTTATTCATTTTTTTGGTTACTCCAATGTCCAGAAACATACAGATACAGCCTACAATGAAAGAAAGAAAAAAAAAACAGAAAAAATTAAATTATACATACAGTACAAGTACATACACATGCATATAAGAAATTTAAACTGTTGTTTGTCTACACTATAAAAAGTAAAAAGTTACTTTAATTGGTAGTTTATTCAACTTATAAGTGAAACTAAAGTGAAATTTTAAGTAGAAATCTTACATTTTTTACCAATTACCAATTGAAGTAACTTTTTAAATTGACCCAACTTTTCACTTTTTATAGCGTATACTGTAGGTATAAATATAATATAAACTTCTTTTGTGGAAATGTGTGTTGTATATGTTTTGGTTTTGATTAGTATCTTTGTTTAGTAGCTTTTCACAAATGAATGAAGCTCAAACGAGGAATTCCTCTGAAGTCTGATTGATAGGCTGGTTAATAATGGAGACATATTTCCTCATGAAAATCAAAGAGTTTGTAAAGTCTCATCTTGACCCTTTCCTTGCCCGTATACACACACATACACACAGACAGAAGTGCACACTGTGTTGCTGGTTAACACTGATTATCGCAATAGTTAATCATTTTTATGAGCATTTGTGTAAAGACAGGAGGAATAGTGAACATCCTGTAAAACCCAAGTAAAGCGACGTGTGTGAGAAAGAAAGAGAAGGTGGGATGCATGTGGAGGGCACAGACAGACGAAATGACGGAGAGAGAGAGAGAGATAGAGAAAAGTGAGAGTGATATATTGTGTTTTAACTGCCCCATTGTTCTCACGAACACAGATATGATGACCTGTGACCTCTGACCTGAATTTGGCTTTGGCGAAAAAATGTCAGAGTCGAATATTTCGGGTCTCCGGGCGCGCACGCTCAGACACACAAATATTAAAGAGTAAATATTGATTTGGATTTTATTGAGTGAACTGCTTTGATTCACTGATAAACGTGTTTGAATAAGAGTTAATCATCATCTGTTGGTGTGCATGAGTTCATCTCTGTGTGTATCGATCGCTCACACATCTGTGTGTGTCATATATGACATATGACACGTCAGGGTGCTAACAAATGAAAGAGTGACATTACACACACATACGCACAATCACATCAATCAATATTCTTGGTTAAATCCAAGTTTGTCTCTGTTTGTGGCATGCTGCTGTCGATAACCATAGACACTTGCTACATTGATCTTAATCATACTTTTGTTTGATTTGGTTTGTTTTAACGCACTAAAATACAAATCTTAATTATTTTTTGTTATGATTGACAACATGCCACATATATTGTTGAGAAACTTTAGGTTAACATGAAGCATGGGAGGAATTCACACTGATGGGCAACTTCTCTTCCCATTTCCAGCGTGACGCTCGAGTCTGTCCCAAAATACGATTCCAGTGCGCCCTCGTGGACTCGCATCAGATCTAAAGTCGGCACTACATGATGTCATCAAAGTGTGGATTCTGAGGAGGACCACAAGTCCGGAGTGTGCCGTTTGGGACAGGGCCGAAGTAGCAATTGTCTAAAGTATATCCGTTGACGTATATCCGAGTAAAACGGCTTCTAAAATGACAAAAAAAATTGATTTTATCCATTGAAAACTGATTGAATTGTTGGAAGTTGGGCCGTGTTGCTAATTGCTGCACTTAAAAAAATATGACTTGCACCGATAATCATTTATTATAAACACCATATAATATATAAAAACATTGCAAATGAAATTTGTACAAAGTGAATCGTACAAAAATGTATAAAAACATAATAATGAAACCCCACCCCTAACCTCAATGTCACTAACCCCAACGTTACAGGGGTGAAAGCAAATTATTCAAAACTTACAAGGGTGGGCGTATGAATTAATACGAGAAAGATTGCGTTGGAAATTTCACACCTATTTCTAACTATGTATTTCTCACCGTCACACACATGACATTTCTCCTATAATGCACCTCAGTGTACAGATTTTGTTTTTTTTAGAGGAAATACTGAATGTGTCTGTACGTGTGACACGTGTTCTTGTATCTGATTAGATGATTTAATTAAAGCTTGTTGCTTCAGGTTTATTACTCCAGTATGTGACATCATAAAGGTGATCATGTGAATATCTTTTTGTATTATAATTGAATTCATTCATTATAACAAAGTGATAATCTGAGTTTTCAAATAGTGCTGTACTACAAAACGCACACACACACACGCACACACACACACACACACACACACACACACACACACACACACACACACACACACACACACACACACACACACACACACACACACGCACAGATAATGAGAAGTGCTTTCACACTTTAGTCCTTGTCCTAACTTCCCATGACAGGGTCAGCTGAGCAACTTCCCCTTCTGATCACTGCAGTGATAAACTACCTGTCACTCAAACACACACACACACACACACACACACACACACACACACACACACACACACACACACACACACACACACACACACACACACACACAAACCCAAGCCATTGGGGTAAATTAACCCAGAAAATGTTTCTATTTGACCCAATAATGGGTTAAAACAACCCAGCAAAGGTTAACTTACAGCCCAACTGTTTGGGTTTGTTCATTTTTGACCTAACACTGGGTTAAAAATAATCCAGCATTTATTTGTACTGCATGTTCATTCTAAAAATGGCTGGGTTTACCCATGTTGGGTAAATATTGGATATATGCTGGTTTTTAAAATTACCCAATGTTGGGTTATAAGAACCCAGCAGCTGGGTTAAAACAACCCAGCATTGGTTCAATTTTAAACCAGCTATGTGTTTTGTCCAATATTTACCCAATATGGGTCAAAAATAACCCAACTATTTTTGTATATGCTTATGTGTATGTGCACTGTATGTGCATTTAGTTTGTGTTTGTACACTGGAAAAAATGGAGCGAATGCTCCAAAATTGTCTTTAACCATTTCTACACTTACTGTCAGCCGTTTCATTTCAGTGGAACTGAATTCCATCAACTATGAATCAAAACTCTTCTTAAAAGTAAAACATTATAGTATTGTGCTGTTAAAAAATAAAAATGAAGATTTTTATTTGGAATTTGGGAGGAACAGCATGCGCCCCTTCAACCCCCCCAAATCTATTGTTTTTGACCCATAATGGGTAAATATTGGACAGAACCAAAGCTTGGAACCGGTTCATGGAACGAAAACCAGAAACTTTTGAAGTTTTGCAAGGAACAGAAACGAAACCAGAAACTTAAAAACAATACATGTTTGGGAACAGAATCATTTATTTAAAATAATGGTAACCGGTTAATACAGTTATTTTTTTCCGTTCTTTGACAAGATTTCTGTGCAATATGTCTCGGTGAAGTTCACTTACGGTGGCCGTTGACTCATCGGAGAAATGAGAAGCTTGCCACCAGCAAGTAGCCTACTCAAGCCCAAGTCTCTAATGTTCAATCATAAGAGGAAAATATTTACCAAGAATCTCAAGATTCGGACGGATCGCAGTTGATCCATGATCCGTACAGATCACGAACCACGGTTTGGCTTGCATGGGATTCGCGGATTATTACGCAAATTTAAATACGGTGAAAGTTGACCATTTGCACGAGTTTCAAAGGCTTGCAAATGTTAAACTTATGTTAAAAACAACATAATTTTTACTTAATGTGGAGCGACTGTTTATCCTGCATCTTCTTCCCAAAGCGCTGTTTGGAATTCGTCCTTCGTCTGTGTGTGTGCGCGTGTTTAAGTTCACTCAAAAGACTCGTTTCAAAAAGCAAGCGAACAATCTTTCTGTCCTTGACAGGACATATTCAAAGAAAATGATCTCGAAATACCACAGTATTCTTTTTCTAATAAAAACATTTGTTCATGTCTTAAGTGTATGTATAGATTAGTGGCAGAAACCAGGTCCGTGCTTATCTTAAAGAGACAGTAACCTCAATTAACATACAGTATGTAGACTAATAACGTAAGTTTTATGTCCTAATGATCAGCGTACTTATTTGTATATCTCACAACTGACATGGAACTTATTAACTGGTTCAGGAACTTAATTTTTTTGTTCTAACCGGTTCAGGAACGTCAATTAGAGTTGAACCGGAAACGTTAAAATACTGTTTCTGTTCGGAACGAACCAATTGGGGAAAAAATCTGGTTCAAAGCCCTGGACAGAACACACCACTGGCTTAAAATTGACCCAATGCTGGGTTGTTTTAACCCAACTGTTGGGTTATTATACCCCATGGTTGCATAACAACAACCCAACATTGGGTCATTTTTAACCAACGTGTTCTGTCCAATATATACCCATTATGTGTGCTGTTGGTTAGGAGCCTTATTTTTCTGAGGTTTAACTGCACGGAATTTATGATAAATTAATGTATTTTATCAAATGTCATAAAACTGGAGTCCCAGAAAAATATGACATTGTTATCATATCTTGTGATAAATTACAATGAGTACTAAATTATTAAAATAATTAAAAATATAACCATTTGAATAAAAGAATGACTTTGGACACCAAGTATACCTGTAATTATGTAGCCACCCATATATGTGTATGTATGTGTACAGTATGTATGTCTGTATACTCATTGCATTGGTTGTACGTAAGAGCCGATCTTGGCGTCTGTACTCAGTGGGATTCAAAGGTTCTGGCTCAGCACCATCTCAAATAGACCTTATCCCCATTGCAAGCTTTTATCAGATGGCCTTGTGGCC
This sequence comes from Misgurnus anguillicaudatus, assembly GCF_027580225.2. NCBI lineage: Eukaryota > Metazoa > Chordata > Actinopteri > Cypriniformes > Cobitidae > Misgurnus > Misgurnus anguillicaudatus. The sequence continues at coordinate 60,241,046 of NC_073357.2, forward strand.
TTACAATAACACAGGCGCTATCAGGCGAGCACAGGCGTTATCTGGCATCCCTGCGCTATAACAACAATAAATACACAGCGTCCAACCTCAGACTTCTCCAGACGTTCCCTGCAGGCAAGCCCACACGCAACAGTTGTGCTGGAGAGGATATAATCTGTCAGCTGCTAGAGATTTTATATACACTATACAGGACGCAGGTTATTGACACGTAAGAGTGATGTAGAAACACGGAGGAATGCAAAAATATAAATCGGCAGCAGCTTTATAGAGAAAATAATGACAATGTGTTGCTTGGGAAAAAATCAATCTGGTCCTCTTTCTGATTGACAGGTGGATGTGTACGCGTCTGTAAAAAGTGCTTGCGCGTCATGCATTATAAAAATTAGACCACAATGATCTTTATTCATCTAAACACACAGTTGGTTATGTTAAGGTACATAAATCAGATATGTGTATAAATATTGGGTCTATTCAGACCTGCTGCTGTCTATCATGTTGTTGATATGAATCAATCAACTACACGACCCTGATAGCAATAAGGTCCGGAATAACACGGTCTCACACCCATGGCGTCAATATTTGACGACACTTGACCATGCGTCAATATGTTGACGCGGAGGGTATACCTTTCGCGTCAGTTTTTGACGAACTGGGGACTTCAATACTATTAGGTACGCGAAATTAAACAGTTGTCGCCTGGCATTGGGGTTAGGGAAAGGGTTGGGTAGGGATGTCATTATGTAAATCTAACCCTAAAACCGACGCGAAAATAGTAGAAAATGGTAAGAAAATAGGAAAGAGAATGCAACGGACTTAATAGTATTGAAGTCCCTACCCTCCGCGTCAACACATTGAGGCATGGTCAAGTGTCGTCAAACACTGACGCCATGGGGTGAGACCGGGTTGGGTCCGGAACGGATCCGCAACGGATTCGCCCCGGAGCCTATTGCTATCAGGGGAAGAGATTAACTACACACAGCTCATAAATAAATAAATATAGTATCTTTAACAAATGTGTATTTAATTCAGACGGTAAACATTTGATTTTTTTCAATATAATTTGAATACTGATGTCAGATACCTGAAAGCTTAATTTATAATCTTTATGTTGTCTTTATTTCTTCTGTTGCTTGTAAATTATTGCTTTGTTCTTTAATATTTGATAAGCAAATACTTATTTATGGGTTTAAGCTGTGGTTGAGAGGAAGTGGTCAGGGGCCGTATGATATAACATCCTCTTCTAACACATGGATGGATGCTCACAGACATTATTTATTTACTAAATGGATTTCTACATTTTGAGGTTTTAATCTGGGTCTGTGTTAATCTCTTAATAAACAACCCCATGCCACATTTTTCTATCAATCAGAGGTGAATAAAGCTTAGATTGCACACATTAATCTGTCATTTATGTGCTTGGTTTATCACAGTCATATAGGTCAAATAACTGTGATAAAACAATTAAATATACAGAAAATTTGTCAATAAATTGTGGGTTTTTTTAAGGGTCCCGTCCCAGATTTTTTTGACCAGTGTAATTTTGTGTAATTTTGTCTTAATTTTTTATCAATGGACACTGCAACCTATAGAATTAAATGAGCTGAATGTTTTTGACCTCAGACATTTCTCTCTGATATTCTGTATATTAGAACCTAGTAGTGATGTAGTACTCGAGTCCGGTCTCGAGGCCGATTTCTGTTTTCTCGGACTCGTCTCGGACTTGTTCCTTCAAAGACTTGACTCCTTGAGACCAACAATTTTTTTATGTTCATATAAAAAACCACAAAACACATAACGGTAATAATAAAATGCAATGTTGATGGGCATTTTTGAAAAAATGACATCCCTTGGTACAATGCAAAGATACTGCCATCAGAGCCGTTTATTTATCTCTAGAAAAATAGTCAGAAGATGATGCATGTGGTAGGGATTTTTTTAATGATAGTAAAAGCATAGTCCATGACGTTAAGACTGCTCCTCTAAACAATTCCCAATCTAGCTTAGTCTGTAGGCCTAACTGTTGATTATTAAAGGCGCTCTAAGCGAATTGACGCGTTTTAGACCATACAACATTTTTTGTTACATACAGCAAACATCTCCTCACTATCTGCTTGCTGCCTGTCCGCTGATCAAACTGTAAAAAAACGCGATCTCTGTAGACAGCTCAGGCTCGACAAACTGCAATATCAACATAGTGGCCAAACCTAGCACAACAAAACATAACAAAGTGTTCCAGCCAATAAACGACAAGAAGGATTTGGGGGTGGGGGTTGGGCGCGTTCATGAAAGCACGGACGGGAGAGGGAGGGGGAGGCGTTAGCTACAGTTTGTTTGAAAACACTTCAAACATCAACAGGAAGTGACGTCGCACATTTTTCGCTTAGAGAGCCTTTAACTGGGGTGATATTAAATCATGAATATGAAAACTGACATCTTTTTATGGTGTGGTCTCGACTCGGTCTCGACTCCTAAAGGACTCGGTCTCGACTCGGACTTACTTTCTCAAAGACACGGTCTTGACTCGGACTCGACTCTATTTGAAAACCAAAGGACTAGGTCTCGACTCGGTCTCGACCAGGGACGTACTGGGACTGAAATTCAGCCCGGGACTTTAAGATGGAAAGGCCTTTTACGCGAGTGCCCTTGGTGCACGAGCAGGATTTTTTGCAGTTATTTTAATTCTAGTAGTGTTTTTATGGTATTAACTTGAAGAAAATCAGATTATGCTGAAGACCTAAAAGAAACTTTAGAATAACACCTGCCTCCTCAGGTTGTATAAGCAAGTCACCACTGCACTAAACACAACCAGGTCAGCAAAACCTAATCTCGAACACATAAGTCACAGCATACTGCTAACTACCAGCATGTCATGTGTACAGTCAGTTGGAGTGATAAAATTGTTACAATTACTCACACATACCCACTCAGATAATCAAAAACTACAATACAGTCCTATAAAATAGAGATTGTGTGTGTACGTACTCACTTTCAACTCTCCCTGGCTCCACTTCCCCTGTGCTGGACCCTGCCTCTGCTTACTGATTGTACAGCTACATATGCATGAGAAGAACATCAGTAATAAATATGACTAAGAATAATTCCTTTTTTTAATTCAATCTGTGCTTTAGTCAGGTTATAATCTAGTAAGTGGAACTATTGCATTTTATCCTATATGTAAATATGTAATATTGTGCTGTATTTTTCTATTTGTGTGTCCTTAATAAAGCTTTGATTGATTGATATGCCTACCCTGCTGAAAAAAACAGCATCAAACCAGCATGGGAATTATGCTGGTCTATGCTGGTTTGATGCTGGTTTAGCTGGTGGTCAACAGCATACCAGCACCAAAACACAACATATGCTGGTCTTGCTGGTATGCTGGTTTTTCCAGCAGGGTAATATGATTGCCCACCCAGCCCTGCACACTGACCCATCACTGTTTTTGTACTGGTTCCATTCTCCTCCTCCTCTTGTTCTGCTTTTCTTCCTCCTCCTCATCAATATGACTGCAAGAGTCATCATCAACCTGTCTCTCTCCATCAGTGACCTTAACAGCTAATATACAGACATACAGGGATTCCTTAGACCATTTTACTGTTTGAACACAATGATGACGTGGAAACGTATGCACGCGCATGTTGGCAATGGAAGTATGGCAAGAATCAGTAGTGAAGCAACACAGACAGAGAAATATATATTTAAAAGTTGACTTTATCAAGTTTTTCAACACAGCTACCAGATCCGTGTACTATAGTGGAGTGAATAGAAGACGTTAGCAGATGGCCAAATATAAAGTGACCATATATACGTATTAGTATATTATTAGTGCAACCAAACGCAATTACCAGACATTTTGATGCTGGGAAACTGTTTTGATAAACTTACTGAGTTGCTAACACGTTAAAACCACTGGGGAACAACACCACTTCTGTTGCCAAAATACGCACGCAGGCTATTTCATCAATTTCATAAGCGGGATAATGTAGAGCGAGGCGGTTCTTATAGCGAATACAACCAAGCTCCGCTTTGCGTGGGGTCCTGTGCCCGGTTGCATGAAAGTCCTTAAGCCAAGAAATCCCTTAAATATAAGGTTAAGGGTGCCCTTAATAAAAAATGGGTTGCAAGAAAAACCCTTAAGTGAACCTTAAGGCTGTCAATAAGTATTTACCCTTAAATGCTAAAGTATTACCTTAAGTTCTGCTATGCGTTGCAACAAAGTCCTTAAGTCCAATTTTCCCTTAAAAACTTAAGGGACTATAACAGGTCCCTTAACGTCACACGCGATGGCTGATTGTATGGTTATTTAAGAAAATGAAGTACCAACGCGCATTTTTAAAGATCGAAATAATCCCTTAGAGAAAAGTGATGCGTATTTATTAGGAGAATAGCGGTTTGATCGTCCGTCAATCTAAAGTGTTTCCAGTTTGAATTACGTTGAGGTTTTATACATGCGGCACATTACAGTCTGTTATTTGCGATGTTTCATTGTACACAAATCCGCCGTCTGTTGAGCTGCTGCGTTGATTTGTTACCGCTGTGAGATTTTGTAACTACAGCAACCGCGTCTCCGCTGCCGTGTTTTGGCAGAGACTGCCGTAAAATACTTAGTATAAACACTTAGGTAAGGGTGACAGTTAAGACCTTTGTTGCAACGCTCTTAAATAAATCCCTTACCTTAGGGATTTTTTCTCCCTCAGGGAAACCCTCACTTAAGGAGTTTCATGCAACCGGGCACTGATCCTGTCGGGGTTGTATTCGCTATAACAACCGCCTCGCTCTACATTATCCCTTATATATGCCTATATTTAAATGCAAATATAAATGATTTCAGTGTATAATAGATGCATCACTAATTGTGCACCTGTCCTGTCCATGCTGCTGGTCCTTCCTCATCTGCACCTCCTGCCACAGCGTCCTTTTGACTGCGAAAAGGTCTGTTAATTTGGCGCATTTAGCTGCCTCTTGTGCCAACATTTTTATGTTTTAGGCCCCACCCATTTCTTTCTCTTCTTTTCGCAATTTTTACAGTCTTGTCTATGTTGCATTCACACGAATCCAAACCTGACCAAAAGTAAACTCTTTTGATCGGCGCCTTTGAGCCAATCGGATGTGAGGAAAACCGAGGATCAGTCCAAGTTGGGAGGGACCGCTCTTATCTCCCCTCAAGATTTGAAGAATTGGTTTGGCCCGGTCTGAAACAGACACAGCGTTCCGCTGCAGCTGAGCGCCTGGTCAGGCATTAAAACTGGTCAGGCATTAACAAAAACCTTTTTGACCTCCGGCCGGTTCGGCCTGAAATGGACCGGCCGTTCGGGATTGCTCCCGGAACTCCCGATGGCCAGTCCGCCCCTGGTCTCGACCCTTCAAAGACTCTGTCTTGACTCGGACTCGGCCCCATCACTAGCACACATATATCGGCCTGTAATCGGTATCGGTAGATAAAAGCATTTTTACCTTTTATCGGACATTGGCCGGTTGTTTAGAAACAGCCAGTGATCAGGGCAGATTATATGTTGTTGATTATGATTATTTTGAATTGGGTGACAATGACAACAGAATTGCAATTTGTACATTCTGCACTCAACATAATATTTTAAAACAAGGAGTAATAAGCAAATCTATCGGTATTGGCAGATGTCATAAGTAATTGTATATCGGTATTGAGACAGAAATTTTGTATTTCTGCATCTCTAATATTATAATAAAATACATATTAATACTAATACATATATAAGCTGGTGTGTGGTGGGCGTTCTGGCACAATATGGCTGCCTTTGCATCATCCAAGTGTATGCTGCACATTGATGGTGGTTGAGGAGATCCCCTAATTTATATGTAAAGCGCTTTGAGGTCTGCAGAAAAGCGCTATATAAATGTCCTACCCAGTCTCCTGAGGTTGCGTATAAATAGCACAAGTGTAAAACTCGTGCAATACATACGCCAAATTCCACTTTGGCGTGCATATGATATGCAAGTCCTTCCCATTCACTTAAACGGGGCATCTTTTTTTGTCGTTTTATTTATTGGTTTCTCAATTTTTTTCTGTTTTTTAAACCATTTTCGTTAAAGTGAATGGGAAGGACTTGCGTATCATATGCACGACAAAGTGGAATTTGGCGTATGTATTGCACGAGTTTTACACTTCGTGCTATTTATACGCATTTTCAGGAGACTGGGCTAAAATGTCACAAATTATTATTATTATTATATTGCTATACTTTTATAGTCAGTTTCCCAGACTGGTTTTAGATTAATCCAGGACTAGGCCTTAGTTATAATAGGACATTTAAGTAGTTTTGATAAACATACCTTACAAAAAACAATATTGATGTGCATTTTGAGAAAAAATAATGGCACTGATATATGCTAAGATGTATCAGTGCAAGGTGTTTTTAAATTAAGGTCAAACATGCATTTTAGTCTGGGACTACACTGCAAAAAATTATTTTTCTTGTTTTCGGTAAAAATTTCAAAAAATTCTTAAATTAAGAAGTTTTTTCTTTATGAGCAAAACGACCCAAGAAAATAAGTCTAGTTTTTAGACCAAAAATATCAAATTAAGTGATTTTGTGCATAAAACAACAAAGAAATCTGCCAATGGGGTAAGAATGTTCAAGATTTTTTTGCTTACCCCATTGGCAGATGGTTTTGCTTGTTTTCTGCACAAAATCACTTAAATTTGATATGTTATGTCTAAAAACTGGACTTATTTTCTTGGGTCGTTTTGCTCATCAAGAAAAAGCATCTTCATTTAAGAATTTTTAGATATTTTTGCTGAAAACAAGACAAAAATACAGGGAGCATTTTTTCTTGAAAATCATTTTTTGCAGTGTAAGATTTCATTGTCAATGAATATCCTGTAGCTTGACGTCCAAGTTGATTTTAAATGCTACATTTAACTTTAAGAATTTTATCCCTGAATTCTTTTTGCAATAGTAATACTTTTTGGGGTCGTCTCCAAGTAGGACATCCTCAAATGTTCCCAAAAGATTTGGCAAATTTTTAGTGAGTCAACTACACACACTTGCGCGCTCACGCAAACACTTAAATGTGGGGTGGAGTAAAGACTTTTATTTCCAGGATGGCAGTTCACCACAAAGCCATTTACATTGTATGTAAATCTCACACACACACAGACATCCACTTGCCCTCTCATTAAGTCTCAGGTCATTTAGAGTATAAAAATACCAGAGATCAAAGAAACACAAACACACAGACACAAACACTGCATTGAGGAAGGTGTTGGATGACAGACTGTATAAAAGTTCACCGATCACATTATAAAGCATCTGCAGGCCTATAGGCGGTCATTTATTGTCATAATTGAATCGCCAGGATGGAGTTTGCTCACAAAATGATAATTTTTTTAGTATTGTTAATCATATATGGTTAACAAGGTGGTAACTTGCCAAAAATAAAATGTGTTATGAATGTGTTTATGTTCTGAATTACTCTCATATTCCCCCTTTCTTTCCTTTCATACCACTGTCTATTCTTCATCTCTTCCTCTGGGTCTCTATTTGATGACCTGCCAGTGTGAGTCCAGATTGTGACTCCGCTCGCGACTTCCTGTCTCAGTTCCTTTTTCCAACATCTGCTAAAATTCTTTGATGCCTTCTGAACGTTGCAACGACCCTCTTCAGCTTTATAACATCCATTAGAATACTTCGGAATTCTTGGAATTGTTTTCCTGCTGGACCTCATAGGATTATTTTTTTAGTTATTTATTAATGCCATTCCAGCCTCTATGACTATATTCATGGCCAGGACAGGTTACACAAGATACACACGATGATCTATACCAGTGGTTCTCAAACCGGGGTCCTGGGCCCCCAGGGGTGCCGTGAAATGGTGCTAGGGGGGCCCCAGTTTTATGACAATTTATAAAATACATTAATTTTCATGAATTCTGTGAATTCAGCACTACTTTGTATAATTTAATGTTTTGTTTAATTAAAGTGACACCATGTAATTTTTCAACCTTCATAATAAATTTTCAAGACCCTTGTGATAGTACATCGACTTTAAATAGGTTAAATGACATGTCTACCATAGCCTGACGGGGTCTGTATCGCTTTTACTCGTATTTTAAAACTAAGGGTTTCTGGTAGTAACCAGAGCACAAAAAAACCTACAAAATTCGACTGCTTTACGGCATACGTCACTTCCTCCACACAATTTGTTAACGTGAATTTTGCTGGAGGCTACTTAAGGAGTGTAGAGAGCAGTTTCTATTATGTGACTCTGTGGCACCGTCTTTAGCGTCACAGACCTATGACACGGGTGACCCGGGTTCGATTCCCCTTTAAGGCAATTTTTTATATAAACTGTTGATTCATTCATAAATGCGATGTTCTTTATAAATTACGGCGATTATATTGCATATAGTTCCCTGTATTCAGATGCTGTGTTCACGTATTTACCTTTCTTTTAGTGTGTCTATGATATTTACATTACAATCCAGGATGCTATAGCACTCAAACTTGCTCACAGTGTAAAACCAAACCCTATTCATTCACCAATCAGATCCGAGCGTTTCTCTCTTCTCTCTTCCTCATTTGCTGCGTTCCGCTGTCACTCGCGTGACGTATTACAAAGCGGCAGACCTAAACGCATCGGTTTACTTGGATTTGGAGCGATTTTCACACAAAAAAGAGGAATAACGAGCGCCATTGCGGAAAATCTTGGTGGCGAGGGAGAGAGAGAGACGATGCAACAATATTTGTTTGGAAAAAGGCAAGGAAATACGTCTGGTCGTTTCTGAATTGGAAGGCTGCAGCCTCCGGAGGTCAAACATGCAGGCTGCACACGTCATCAAGCCTGGGTCATTAAGGTAAACTGAGCATTACATTCGCAAGTCATAAGCATACTGCAACAATTTACGATTAACTAAGTATAATAGTCAACTTTGTAATTGTTAATATAGTGAAATAAGACAGTCTTGATGACGTATACAGCTTAGAAATACGACATCCGGAGGCTGCAACCTTCAGATTGAGAAATGGCTTCTGCCACGACGAGTTCCTCATCAGAAAGTTGTAACATGACTGCGTTTCTCCCTGTTGTCTCAAAATGTTGATCGTTTAGCATTTTAAATGTTTAGTTTTTAGTTTAGTTTTAAGGTTGGCCAGTTCCTTTCCTTTGCGACAGTGCTGCGGCGCTTGTGGGCTCTAGGGGCGCTAGAAGTGAAAAATACGTGTCTAGCACCCCCTAGTGGCCAAAAGTTTCATGGTGTCCCTTTAAAATGTGAAGTTTTAGAACTGTTTTTTGTCATAAATTTTATTTGGGGGGGCCGCGAAGAAATGCAGCATACACAAAGGGGGCCACACGCTGAAAAAGTTTGAGAACCACTGATCTCTACACTATCAAAAATTAAGGTACAAAGCTGTCACTGAGGCAGGACCTTAAAAAAAAGGTCCTAATATGTACCACTTAGGTACAAATATGTATCTTTGAACTGCCAATATGTACCTTTGAAGTACTAATATGCACTCTTTGGGTCCAAAGGTGGACTTTTTGAAAGGGTACTGTCCCAGTGACAACTTTTGTACCTTTTTTTCTGAGAGTGTATACCAGGGGTCTCCAAAGGGCTACCACAATGGATAAAACAATCTGGAGGGCTACTTTTTATATACTCTACTTAAAACTTTGTTATTATTGTTTAAAATGCTAATATACAAAAAGAGAAGCCAAGCTAATATAAAAATATTTAATAAATAAATATTAAAATTGAGGCTATTAATGGAATGTGCTTTGGCGGGCAACTCATTGACTACGTGCGGGTAACTTGGTGACCGCGGGCACCATGTTGGCAAGCACTGATGTATAAGCAGATTGGAGGAAGAGTAATTTACCTAACCTGTATGTGTTTGGAGAAAACCAGAGTCAATTCATTTCGTTCAATTGTTTGAGTTGGGGTGCATAATGTGTTGTGTAATTTAAAAAATTAAAATATCTAAAGAATGTGAGATGACGGCAGATATTTCCAAACGTCTGCAATATTATTTAAAATCAATACTACACTGAAAAAAATGACTTTCAAGAAATTTTTTTTTAGTATTTTTGTCTTGTTTTCAGTAAAAATATCTAAAAATTCTTACATTAAGATGCTTTTTCTTGATGCGTCCCAAGAAAATAACTCTAGTTTTTAGACCAAAAATATCAAATGTAATTGATTTTGTGCATAAAACAAGCAAAAAATCTGCCAACAAATTTTCCTGATTTTTTTTTTTTTAATTTAGTGTTTAAGAAAAATTTTCAAGATGTTTTTGCTTACCCCATTGGCAGATTTTTTTGCTTGTTTTATGCACAAAATCACTTACATTTTATATTTTTGGTCTAAAAACTAGACTTATTTTCTTGGGTCGTTTTGCTGATAAAGAAAAAGCATCTTAATTTAAGAATTGCAAGAATTGCTTGGGTCAAATGTAAACATTTTCTAGGTTGACTTGTAGGTTAGCCAGCCGTGAGTTTAACCTCCTAAGACCTGAGCTTTGGTTTGGCTTGCATTTTAGATTTCTTCCAGCTATTTTGGGGTTAGGAAGAACCAATAAATATAATAACCAAATATTTTTCTTAGAACATGAAGCAGTGTAATTCTCCATGTTTGTGTATAACAGGTCCCAGTTATACACAAAATTAAGTATTATGGTGCAAACAACAAAAAATGTGATGTCCACGTATGTGAACATCCAGGTCTTAGGAGGTTAAACAACTCAGCATCTTTATAACATATATATTTTTTATGAATATTTTTATGACATAACATCTCCTTCAACCCTTAAGCTTATTTATTGGTTCTTTTTTCAATCAGTAGCTATATAGAAAATGTTTTTTTATTCAGAAGGCAAGTGTTTTGAAACTCTAGAAATATAATTTTTTGGGGAAAATTATTCACGTTTTATAAATAAAGTTTTAAACATAATAATTAAGACTGTAATGTGCTGGAGACATATTGACCTACAGTGACTTTACAGCTTGCCATTTGGGGCTTTAAGCGGGTGGGTTTGTTGGTTAAAAGATTTGCTCCACCTTACAAAACTAACAGATTATGGTTTGTCCGTTAAACGACTTCACATTAGTTACATTGTACGTTATGGTGTTTGGTTGCTTTGTGTTTTTGGTGTTTTTGTCAGTTTTAAAATAAAATTTTGGTTATGTAGAAGGTAAAAAAAGTCTGTCTGCATGTCATCTTTGAACAGAAACAGAAGCAAAACATCTAAATCCAAAATATTTCCAGATATTTTATTTATAAAAACAATAAAGGCAGCTTTATCACAAGTAAAAAACTTTAAATATACACATTAAATGAAACAATGTCTGTTTTGTATGTATATCAGCAACGTTTACATCACATATAATAAATACTTTTAATACATTCAATATGCACTGTCTTACAGTAAGAAATAATTTCATTAGCAGCAGTCCATGGTTTGACCATTGTAGTCTTACTCATTTACTCATTGTTCGAATCACTTTTGGTCCTCAGGCTGTGTTGGATTGAGGTACTGATCAAATTCACTGCGATCGAGCTGGTCCAACATGTCCGTTCTCACCTGTTCCAGATAAAACTCCAGAGAAGGTCCACCCATACAAAGTACACACGTGCACGTCTCCACTCCACGCCATTCATAAAAGTCCATTCCTCTCTGCTGCATGGAATGCTGGGAATACCGCAGTGACTCCGAGTATCCAGATGAAGGAAGATGCCCAGAAGATGAATTCAATAAAGGTGCACCACCATGAAACATCTCGTCCCTGTTTGATGACATCGGCCCATGCTGGAATGCAGAAGGGTGGTTTGTGAATCCAAATCCTCCGTGTGGGATATTATAAGAGTTGAATTGGTTATATGGGTGCTGATAACCAGACGCTTGCTGTTGGGTTTGACCTTGGAACATATAGCTGAGGTGAAACGAGTCATTTGGAGAGGTGCTGGTCTCACTCGGAGGCGTCTTGTTGCCACGTTTGTTGCACTTTCTTCTGCGGGGCCTGTATTTGTAGTTTGGGTAGTCGATGGTGTGCTGGATTCGCAGCCTTTCTGCTTCTTGCATGTAGGGCCGCTTCTCTGCGAGGGACATGGCCTTCCATGTTTTACCTGCAAGATGACCAAAAAAGCTTTAGTTTATGGAAAAGGGCAGTACTCAAATTATATATACAAATTTTATAGACATTAAATAAAAGCTGAACTGACATTATTTAACTTGCATGCAAATTAGAGACTATTGGTGTTTTGCACTTACCAAGTATTTTACTGAGGTCTGTGTTTTCCAGGTCAGGGTTCAGCTGCGCGAGGCGTCTGCGTTCCTCTTTGGTCCAGATGATAAACGCGTTGAGCGGGCGTCTCACCCGCGTTTCCACGGCCGCTTTTGCTTCTGGACTCGAGCAGCTGGATTCGGAACCTACCGACACCGGGCTCGATGGACCCGACGCGGGGCAATGAACAGTCTGCTCAGGTGCCGCGTAACGGCACGGCTGACCCTCGAACATCATGGTTGTTGTGGGGCCCATTTCTGGTTCGTGGAGCATTCGGTCAAGATACATGATGAATGTTACGTCTGCGAGTTCTGTGAGGTATTCGCCCTGGTCCACCCAAGAGATCAAGAGGGGCTTTAAAAGGGTCGCGGACCAATGGGGGCGCGGAGGAGTGGATTAAAGGTGTGAAGCGCAAGAAGTTTCACCTCAGCGATAACGCGCCGTAGCCAGCGAAATGTATATAGAGGACATATTTAATAACGTTATTAGATTAATGAAAAGAGATGTTGAATGAAGAAGTCAGTGTGGTATTGAAATAGGCGGACTGTGCGTAAAGAATGCTTAAAGAACCATCATTTTAAATGGGTAAACAGATATTCTGAAAGCTAAGATACTGTAAAAACGAATATATTTGGAAAATATTTTTAACAATATAAGGTCAAAATTGTTAACATTAATTAGCACGAGTTCATTATTCTAGAGCATTTGCTAATCCATGTTCATTTAATAATACAAATTTAAAAATGGAATAAAATTGATTGACATTAAATGTATTAGTTTCAATATACTATTGAACTTTGTTATTATTCCTTTAATATTGTTTGGCAAAAGTGATGCAGACTATAGAGGTTTCCCAGACTTTTTACATTAGTTTATATTTATTCATGTAGTGTATGCTTTTATTCATTCATTCATTTTGTCTTATAGGACCCAACATAGACTCAAACACAATCCAAGATCAAACCAAAATCAGTGTATTGTAGTCTGGGCTCAAATCTGTCAGTGACCCTTTGACTTTACAGGTCAGGTTCAGCAGAGATCACAATCATGCAAACCATATAACTTACGTGTATGCAAAATGTGCATGATTTTCATTTTGGTATTTATTTATTCATTCATGATTTTGGCACTTCGACTTACATCCAAGTACACATTTCATGTACGCTCCCTGAAAACTGAGCCCATTGACACGTTTCTGTAAAAATTTTTTGCAGAAAAAGTTTCTACAGACTATAAGAAGTTAAGAAATAAATGTTTTTAATAACATTTGACTAAAATATTATGTGGGGAACCAAAAATGGTTTTGTGACATTGCTGCGTTCTAGCGCATTAATTTTTTTTAAAAGTAGGTTACCTAAAAATACATGTGTGTGCTTTTTATTGTGCCTTATGTTGAAATGAATCAGATATCTTCATCAAGAAAGAACTGTCGTTCTGTTTTTAGCCACATAACAAAAATCAAACGACAGATGCCGGAGATTTTGCCAGGCGCGAGTCTGATGCACCTGTTCCTTATGTTTGGTGAGAGACTCTTGCGCCCTCGGGCATTCACTCAGCTATGGCAGCCATAATAGAATGATGAAAAGCTTTAACACCTTGATCAAACACAGACTCGTCTGATCAGAAATCAGACGCTTAATTCAATGACCGCAGTGATCAAGGTTGAGATTTTTATCTTATGGTCTGGCTCACGTCTACAGCAGCGAAACCTGCGGCCTGTCATTAGACAAAGGTAAGAGGAGTGTTTCGTTAATCGATACGATCTAGTCATGATGCATGTTAGACAGTCTAATGATACTGACGATAATCGAATTGATGTGGAGCGTCTTGTTTTTATCATTTGCCTCACGAGACCCACATGATTGAGTATTTGTTAATTGGAGACTAATTCGATCTGCGTAAGGCACGAGATGATTATGATGAAATGCTATTGAACTTTAACAATCATGAAAGTAGATCAACATCAGATCGGATAAAAGCTTGCCATAATAACTTTTCAAAAATTTGCAATAAGAAGAGGAATAGTAACATTTAGACTTATCAAAAATGCCAAGACATCAATATTTATATATTTATATTCAATGCAAATGCGTAGCGCAGATACAAACACACACACATCTTTTTATCTTGATTTGTTTACTCAGCCTCACCTGTAATCGCATCAACCATCTCATAAAGTACAGTGCAAATGTCAATACCAAAACTTAGGAAATACCCCAGTTTCGTTTTTAATTAATACAAAAAAAAAAACTAAAAATATGTATGCGTATACGGTGTTAAAAAAATATATAAAATTGTAAACAAACTGAATTTATCTCAAAACGAATACACTTCACAGGAGCAGCATTTACATATGAATGCTCTGAAATGACACTCGAGCAATAAACATGTGTCTTTGTGCAGTAATGCATGTTTACACTAATAAATGATTCGCTTTTCTTCTTGTTCACACTCTGTTAGATTTAAAGGATTGAATCCACATCGACGCGTGAGAGCTGCGCGCGCTCCTGTTAACTGTGTTAATGGGTTTAGTTAATTATAGCTGGAGAGACTCAGCGTGAATACAATAATGTTAGTTTCGGTGCTTGTTCTCCTTAATCTTACGAGTTAGGAAATTATAGACTAACTAAAGTCCTTTACTAAACTACAGCTGCTAATAACATTTAATCATCATTGACCATCTCCATTCATAACATTTGCAAAGTATACTTGATTATCTAATACACATATTCTTTAAATACATGTAGTATTTACTGTGGTAAACTGTTGTAAAATACCTAGATACTGTAATGTTTTTAAAATTACTATATGCTACTAAAGGTGTTTTAACTATCAATTTACTAATTAATAATATAGCATATGATATTATTTATAATATATTGTATATTGTATAATATAGCTCAGCTGGTAGAGCATTGCATTAGCTTTGAAAAAGGTCATAGGTTTGATTCCCAGGAAACACACATAGTGGAAAAATTGTGTATCTTGTAATGCACTGTAAGTCATTTGGATAAAACCGTCTGCTTAAATCATAAATGTAATGTAAAAAGTACTGTACTATACAGTTTACTATAGTAAATACAAAAAAAATATTATGTGGGATGATTAAGTAAAATATAAAACTCAACCAATGGGTTTAAGTTTTTTTCATTCTTTACCGTTGGGTTTAAACTCTTGAAATTGCCATAAAAAATAAATAAAAATAAAATAATAATAAAATAAAATAAAATAAACACTTCTCTTCCAAGGAGTGCGAATTCAAAATATGTGTTCGGAGTGTCATGTGTGTTGCTCGTCATGTCAAAATATGTATTTGTTGCGTCATGTGAATCATGCGTCTTGTCAAAATACGTGCCTGGCTGCTGCACACGCGTCGAAGGGGTTTATGATAAAAGAGACTCTCAAATTCACGAAATACTCGCAGGACACTAACTTAACACTAAACTCTGATTACACATGAGACTAGGAGAGTAAACGTGAGCAGCAGGCTCATATTTTGACATGACACGTGATGCACATAAGTTTACATGACGCGCCGAACACATATTTTGAAATGATGACACACACACATGACGGGTTACATACATGTTGTGACGAGCTTCGCATTGTGCACCCTCATCACCGGCCACCACCATTGTATATTGTAAATAACTTTTTTTCGTTACAAATAACGTTTTTGTGAAACAAACTGTTTTCTGATGTTAAAGGTTTTTATGGCAGCATACAGCAAAAACGTTAAAAAATGTAAAACGTTTTTCCTCCATCTTAAAGCACCTTTATTTTTAAGATTGCATGGTTGGGTTATTTTTTGGTTGGGTTTACCCATTCATGAGTTTAAACAACATTTTTTTTGTGTGTGTATTTGTGTGATTCTCATGAAATCCAGATTTAGAAGGTGTCCAGCATCAGGATTTTTAAAAAGCCCTTGAATATATTCAATATTTTTTGCACATATAAGTTTAAGGTCTGAACTTACTATAACCATTATTTTTAGAACATTTAAAATTTAAATTTAAAAATTATCATTACCGCAACATTATATTACATTAAATATTTGCATTTACAAGCTCATGTTTCGGTAATGAGAACTCTGTCTGTCTGTCTAGGTACTATGACACACAAAATTTCAACTTTTATCTGGAGAGAAAAAACAAGAACTGCTTACTTGGTAGCTATCTTGAGTGTCACAGTCAATTATGTCCCTTCCCAATTTTTTTTTTTAATATTAGTTTCTTGAGGGCTCAAACAATGATTAAAATTTGTTGTGGAGGATGAGAAAATTGGTCTTGGACACATTTATATTCCTTATTATTGTCTCTACATTTACCAATGATCACCAAATACCATATGTTTCTTTACTGTTAATGTTTATAGTACTAAAGCTTTTTATTTTTTTGAATTTTTAATTATAAATATTTCCATGTCAAAGAACCCAAATCAAGTTGCGGTAATGAAAATGTTCCCCTTAAATGTGGAAAAACAACAAAATTGGTTTGTATGATGCCATTTGAAATCATGTGCAAAATAGTACATGAAGAGATGTTTGTAACTGTATACTTCTTATTTTGAAAGCATTTACTTTTATTATCAAAATGTTTCATGACACCTCATACGTCTAATTTCACGAGAATCACCCATTTCACAGAAAAAGTTTTTGTTTATTACTGTTATTTTTTATATATACATTCAAGTGATTGTATCGTGAAATACATGTCAAATGATGCACTTCACTGAGCTTTTGGGTGTGTGTGTGTGTATAGTGATAATCTTGACTGTACGTAATTCAATTGTCTTTGTACTGTGTGAATGGGGATTGTCCTAAACACAATGTACCATTGTATCGGTCAGCAGCCATATATGAGACCGAACGCTGCGGTGTCAGTATGAGCGAGACAGCCAGCGAGGTGAACGTTACTCACGACCACACTGTCTGGAATTACACAAACCTGTCAGGATCTATCAGCTGGATATTCTGGATCAAACTATAGACCGTTCCTCTGCAAGCAGAAGACTTTGGGAATTTAATCTATGTTAAGACCTAATGCCTATTCGGAACCAGATACAAATTGGGATGCAATGGCACATGCAGGGAATGAGAGACGGTTCACGGGGTTTATTACGACATGCAGAAGGTGTTCGAATGCAAAGAGATTGTGAGTAGTACATCAATGCTGACTTTAAAGTCCCATTTGTGATTACAGCCACATCCATACAGTGCTGTCTGAAGGTCTGCATTAAATATCTATTGTCTTTCTGCTACTATATTGTATTGGCTCAGCAGGTATAGTGGAATCAGGCAAACACACAGTATTCAATGCGCCAGGTTTCTCTATCTCTCCTCTTCTTCACGGCTTCAGTCTGTCAAATGACAAAGTGTGTAAGGACACACACGCAGACACACAGAAGTGTAAAGGTATCACCCCACGCCCCCTCCTCAAACAGAGATCTGGTCAGCAAACACACACGCGAGGTGGATTACAAGACCCCTGCAGGGTTCTGCGATTACAGAGGTCTCATTAGTGGAACACAATGACACTCCGCCTCTTAAAGAAGATAACACAAACAACACACAACTCAACAGGAATGCCCAGGCATTGGGAATATATGAATGTGACTGATCTGAACACAGTATTACTGACACACACTTCCAATGTCATGAGAGAGATGTTGTGCATACATGCAGTACTTTTATTCTGTTCCCAGATCAGGAGTTCATCTTTAAAGTGTATATATGGTAAGTGTGTGTGAGAGAGACAGGGATGTTATAATTCACAGGTATTGAGTGTTAATGCTCGACTGTATTCTGTGGTCAGTTTGTGATAAGCTGTTATCAGCGCTGGTCATTGTTCACCTCTCAGTTAACTGTGATCCACTACTGTATGCCTCAGCAGGCCACTGCACTGTATTCTGCTCTTATCCTAACACATCCGTCTCACATACACATTTGTTGTAGGGCTGACATGTTTCCAATACACTGAAAATCTCTTAAATCTTTTTTTTTCCCGAATCAACAGGTAGGGGATTTGTGCTGTGGCCCTGTTTCACATTAAAGGTAATTGTTGCCTTGCAAGTTGTTTATTTAATGGTTTTTGAATATTGATTATCTTAGAAATTAGTTTTCTTAGTGCAGAAAGAGTTGTATGTATCTTTTCATGACTCTTTGGAAAGTCAGTCATGGTGAAATTTCTGTGTTTTAAGAAAATACAGCCTAATCTCACATGAAATCGTAGAGTTGGCTAAGTAAATCGTATAAAAACATACGATTATCATAAAAAAACAGTAACGAAACCCAAACCCAAAATCATCACGGGGCAAAAGCAAATTTTGGTCGTTCAGGTATAAATTAATACGAGTTAGCCACCTCATAAAAAGGTACGAATTGCCATATATCTACTGGCCGTCCTTCAACGTGATGCCCAGCTGATGCCTGACCAACGATCACCGGCAGGACCCGCTTAATCTCTGCTTAATCTCCTTATCCGTTTATATGTGTGTATATACATATATATCTCCCAAGGGTTTTTCCCTCCTAGGACTTTTTTTATTTCCTCGGCTAAAAAGCCCGGTGGTTTTTTCTCCTAGGGGGTTTTTTACCCCGGGGAGGCAGCCTTCTTGGGCTTAACTTAGCTTCCTCTTCTAGACGTTACATTAGTAATACGCTCGCTTATAATGTCGAGTCATAGCCGCAGCAAATTTAACTGCTTATGCTATCGTGTATTATGTTGCGCTACCTGTCGTTTTTCTGTGCTTTTACTGCTTCTATTAATGTAAAGCTGCTTTGAAACAATTAATTATTGTGAAAAGCGCTATATAAATAAAATTGAATTGAATAAAGCCCTGGAGCTCGAACTGATTTTGCCAAGTGAGAGATGTCCTCAGGCCAACATATTGTGTAGACCCAAGGACAACATTTTTGTAAATAAAACCTAAACCCACCCCAAACCTCAACTCTAACCATAACCAAACCCTAAAATCAGGGGGAAATCATAAGTGAAAAACAATGGTCTAGAAGCAGCTAATCCTAGTTGTAAACTTAAAACAAATTGTAAACTTATTTCTAAAATCTGATTGGTTGATTGAAATGTTGTCCCAGGGTCTACATAATGTTGCCCTGAGCACATCAACCACTTGGCAAAATCAGGAGAGCCTAGCGGGCGGAAAATACGACCCATTAAATATTGATTCTGTGTCTAAATCTGCTCTATGCTCTTAAAAATAAAAGTGCATAAAAAATTATTCACAGCGATGCTGTATGCATAGAGGAACCAAGTTCCTCAAAAAAAAAAAAAAACATTCAATTTAAAGAACCATGTTTTTAACTACAAAGATTTTTTTTAAAAACAGAAAGGAAGTTAAAGGTTCTTATTGGAACTATACAGTCAAAACTGTTTTTTCTATGCCAGGGGTTTTCAAACTTTATAATTCAAAGGACCCCGAAATATAATGAAAGTTTTGTGAGGGACCCCCTACCTAAAAATATAAAATGTATAGGCTATCAAAATACAGTATATTTTTATGTATAACAAATATGGCAACACTTGGAGTCATGCTACATTTTCAATTCAAATTTAGTTGTACTGCAGGAACTTTTACAAAAAAGATTGTTTAATACAATATTTTACGAGAAATACTAGGTTATTTTTAACCAAATGCTGGGTAAATATCGGACAGAACACATGTTGGGTTAATAAATAAACCTATGCTTGGTTGTTTCAACTTCTGGTTGGTTTCACAACAACCCAGCATACGTTTATTTATAACCCAACATCCCCAATATTTACACAGCATTGGGTTAAAAATAACCCAGTAGAATTCAGTGTGTGCCTTACAAACCCAAATGAGTGAGATAAAGGGCACTGAAATAAGGAAAACACGCTAGAAATATACAAATCGAATGGAATATAACGTTTTTTGAATGCATAAGAAATGAGAGGTATCAAATATTTCAAACAACTAAATTTTACTTTTTTGTTTTTTTGGCTAAAATTTTCTATGGAGCCCCTAGAACCTCCTGGAGGCCCCCTGGGGTTCCCAGACCCCAGTTTGAAAACCCCTGTTATATGGCATTGTGAAGCACCTTTATGTTTGAGTGTATGTGTCCAAAATATGTCTCCTATATAGTGCACTATATTTAGCATCCACCAATTTGGTGTCCGAAACCTGAGTGAACTACTTTCCTGCATTCGGTCACTACTTTTTACCCACAATGCACTCTGACATTTAAGGTACATTTGATGTACACTCGCTCACTCCCAATTTCCCATGATGCAGGACACATCAGCTAAAGGATATTGAAAGTAAACACGACAAATTAACATTTATGCAATTTTGTTAGTTGTTGTTGTTAGTTATTTCCTACTTTTTAAAAAGAAACAAATTAAAATAAATGTGATTAAATATAACAGTAAATAAATATGACAAGCAGTTGTTTTGTTCTCTTTATTATCAACTAATACATTCACAGTACAATCCATAAAGCCACACAGGTGTAAGGGTTTATAACAAATCTCTGCAACATAGTATTTACGTCAGTGTCCAAAATCGCTCACTGAGTTTTGTTAACTTCTTCATCACATAGTGGACTCAAATGTCATTTTCTTTATAGGGAATAGTGAACTACTAGTGAATGAGTGAATGGTTTCGGACACAGCAAAAGTGTATGCACACTTACAAAATAATAAAGATAAAAACAATTTTATTAATTCTTTTCAAATAAAAAAAGATCTGGGTTAGATTTAGGTTCTTGAAATCAGTGTGTTGATTTTTCAGTTCATTGAATTATCTGTACATGTGTGTTTAAGAATTTTTTTTTTGTGAAACTTAAAACTATTCAGGTTCTATGGCTTTGAGCTGGAAACTGTGAAACATTTTTTCTTCAAGTCTATTTATCAGGTCAAACACACACACAAGCGCGCGCGCACACACACACACACGCGCACACACACACACAGCGAGTCTCATTTCAGCTCATATTGAGCGAGGCACATTTAGATGTGCTCTCTGCTGCTTTGAAGATAAGGCCTGGTGTTCGCTCATAAACACTGAAGTTCCTGAAGTTTTGATTTATTTAGAAAATAAGACTGAAAGGATTCGTGGTGCTTTTCCTGTCCCGTTCTGGCCATGTAAATATCTCCTCGAAGTGAGTTTATTATTGGCGACAGGAACACGCTTCATCATAGGCCATGTAGACCCACCCGCTCACACAACCCCTACACTGTTAACAAAGACTTTGAAAAGGTCGAAATAGGTGCTTCAATATTTTGTGTGAATAGTATTTCACAACTAATTTTCACTGAATCCAATATCGAACCATTTTAACAGAGATAGAAACTGGAAAATGACTTACTTGTCTATGTAATTTGAGCACTGTGCAAAATGACAACATACTACTATTAGATTTGTTGTTTTTTCAATTGTATAGTGATTTCTTAGTATCTTTATTATAATACAACCATAAAATACAAGAAATGCATATGTATTATAAAAGCTAAAGTGTCACGTTTTTAGGGTAAACCCCCCCCTCCTCCTGAGCAATAGCAGGAAACTGCAGGATCTCTAAACCTAAATGAAATTAAATCCTAATTTCTAATTTTAAAGAAATTCGTCTTTTTACTTCATTCTGCTCAAAAAAGCTCAAGATGTGTTTCGTGCCAAGAGAGGTCACACCAGACAGACAGTTAGTTCTGAAATTATTTTTTTTCTGTACATATTTCCTGTATTTTCTGTTTGTATTTTAAAAAAGAGTGAAACATTATTATGGATGGGCATTAAAACTCAAACAAAGCTGGTGGTGGTGACCTATAAGACATTTGCACGGTACTGTACATAGAAAGTAAATCTCTTCATCTGAAAGGGTATATATATATGGACTCTAGGGAGGTGTAACTGGTTATAGTTAGTTGGTTGGGTTACACACAAACCATGTGCTTCCTTTGATAAAGTCAGCAGCAGCCGAGACTTTATGACAATGCAGGAGTGAGCTATATTTAGTCACCGGCTGAGTAAATAAAACGTAATGAATTAAAAGAACAAGGAACTGTATGAGATTACAGGATGTAAAAAAATCCTTGTTGCACTTAGATTTTTAAGTAAGATCAACTTGAGATTACAATTAATTTTAACTTTCTTGACTAGTGAGGAGTTGATTTTGATTAAACTTAAAAATGTAAGTGCAACAAGGATTTTCTTTTTTATGTACACATTTCTTTCTCTCCAGCAATTTCTAAGACAGTAAGCTTACAATATGCTTGAAATTAAATTGTGTTAAATAAAAATAAGTGATTTTGCATGCATGTCTACACAAAATAGAAAAATACTTTGATTTATGTGTAGTTCAAGCAGTGACCTTATCGACATACTTTTTACCTCTTTCAGACACAGAGGCCAATATAAACAAAGGAAACAATAAAAAATATTATTAAAAATCGTTTAATATGCACATCTGTAACTCTCTCTTACTTATATTTTTATTTCTAAATATTTAATTATCCTAAGGGGTGGTTTCATGGATAGGGATTATCTTAAACCAGGACTAGGCTTAGTTTAATTGAGGAATATAACTTGTTTTAACAGACATCTTAAAATACACCTGGGCCTTTAGTAAGACATATGTCAGTGCAAGTTGTTTTCAGTTTGGACAGCTCTTAGTACTGGTCTAATCCCTGTCTTGTTTATACTGTTTATGTTTAAATGCAGATCTTTGTTAATCTGGAAAATATTAGTCTACACTATTGTCTAAAAGTCACCACGATGAAAACAATCGGTCACTGCGCGATGCGCCCGCGGGGTTTGATGAAGGAACGCGCGAGGCGCGCGGCCCCGGACACAGCTGTCAGTGCGTAACAGCGCGCTCACGGGCTCATACACATACAAACACACTGAAACAGCAGCTGGTTCCTGTTTTTTTGTGTTCTTATTTTTCCCGTTTCCCGCTCACCTGCTAGCAAAGATATTTCGCAACACTTCACTTTAACATATAAGGCTACAAAATACACTTTACAGACATTTATTTGGAGATAAAGATCAAATTAGGGATAAATGCAGCTGTAATAATACCCATCTTGTACCTTTAAAATATGTAATGGGCTACATTTAACGCATATGACGCACTACAATCTTTGTCACATTTAAATGCATTAAAATTTGCATGAAAAATTTGTATTAAAATATGCATTATTTAAGAGAGCTTAACTTTTTAAATTACTTTTTGATACACAGTATTTGCCATATACATATTCATGTTCTAGGCTTCAGTTTAGAGGAACGGTTCCTGATGTTTCTTGCACCCATTATGAAATCTTTCTTGGTTTACTTATTAACACATTTTCAACAGCAAAACAGGTTGGTTGTACGTTTTTGTTTGCATTTCTGATCAATAACTTAAACAGGAATATTTATTCAAATGTTTATTATAGACAATGAATTTGAACAATTCTTTACTATATACACAGATATATCATGAGCACACACTGTTTTTATTATGAGCTATAATATTGCAAGACTTTTTCATCAGTGGGTTTGAAGATCTTCTTCTCTCCCATATTAACAACCCATCCGGCCGATAACCCAAAGAAGATCTGACGGGGATCTTTTCTTTGTGCCAGCATTTCAAAGAGTTTATCTGTGGTGATGTCGGGTAAGCTGTAGCCGTACTTTTTAGCCAGAGCAAGCCGTGCAGCTTGGATTTGATCCCGGTCTACGAGGTAGCCGCGGTTATTGGCATCTGTGTAGTATGGAAGAAGCTCTTCACCGGGAAGCAGACGCTTGGGTATGGGTTGGCCAGACATAAAAAAGGGCACCGGTTTGATGAGGACCTCTAAAACGACACACAAACATTTCTCAGCATAAGTATATATTACTGAGATGTACAGACAGGCCAAAACATTGATGTGAAATAAATGTTATACTGTAAAGATCTGTATAGCTGTTGGATTAAATGAAGTCTGTGCAAGTATACTCACGTAGACTACGCGGATCGTAGTAGCTTGTTGTGATCACGCCACCATTTCGCTCAACTGCCGCAATAGCTTCCTCTGAAGCAACCTGAACCTCCAAATTAACTTTTGCACAGAATATATCAGCACCCTGTAACAAACAGACACATCAGCACCAGCTTTAAAGAAAATAACATCACCCATTAAATTGTGTTTGGTGCTGCCCCCATCTGGACAGTCAAAGTTCTTGCAAGAGCACACATATCCCAATTAAATCATCAAAGGTGATAGATTTTAAAATATTGCAAAAAGAAAGAGCCTCTTCAGTGAACCAATATCTGTGATCTTTTTAATTGTATGAAAATTAAGTGAAAAAGGGTGAATTCACTTTATTGGGGAAACTATTCCTTCAATAAATGTTTGTAAGTTGTCTTCCACCTATGGCAACCAGTGACTTCTTTTTCGAGGGTGCACAATGCAAAGCTCGTCAAAACTTGTATTTAGCCCGTCATGTCAAAATATGTGTTCAGTGCGTCATGTAAACTTATGTGAATCATGCATCATGTCAAAATACGTGCATGCTGCAGACGCTTCAAGGGAGTTTACGATAAAAGAGACGCTCACGTTTGCCAGATTCTCGCTTAATCTCACGTGTAATCAGAGTTTAGTGTTAAGTGAGTGTCTTGCGGGTGTTTTGTGAATGTGAGCGTGCCCATTATCATGAACCCTTGCGACGTGCATGCAGCAGGCATGTATTTTGACATGACGAGCCACACACCAGACACTCCGAACACATATTAAATTTAAATTCTTACGGCAACACATGTATATAAAATAACTTGCAGTGACTTGCAGGTGGGAGAGGTTAACACAAACACAACAAATCCACACCTCATCGACAAGCCGGACACCATAGTCTCGTTTCTGAGGCTGAATCGTAACCGCTCTGCTGTTGACCAGTTGGGTCAGATCGATGGGCTGTGTGGGGTCAACACGACCCAAATCTATAAGATACTGCAGTCTGCGCAGGGAGAGAGGGGGATACTGCGGTCGACGACTGGAGAAATAAAGCACAATTTAATGTTACACAACAATATAATAATAAAAGCATATGAAAGGCATAATGTGAAAACCATAAATGCTTACATTTTAACACCTGTTTAATAAAATTACCTGTGATTAGCATTGTAGCCATATTTTGGAATGATCAGGTAGAATGGTGTCTGTCCGCCCTCAAAGCCCAATCGGGGTCTGTTGCCACGCTGCCTTTCACCTTTATGACCTCGGCCACTTCTGTTACCTCCGTGCATCCCACGACCTCTGCGTTTCTCCTGTGATAAAATAAATTATTGTATTGATCAGGATATAAACAAATAACAAAGCAGATCTTTAAGAAGTTTAATGACTCTTAAAACTAAGTTATAATGCTTTATTATTTCAGATAATTCTGTATAAATGCATACACAGATAAATCCAGAAACTATTCAGAACCTCAATAACTTTAACCCCTCCATCTGTGACGTGTGAAGTCTGCAGGGTCACCTCTTAATGTCCAAATATTAATTAATTTAGACAAAATCTTTAACTCTTTACCACCAGATTCAGATCTGTTTAGATGCTTATGAGCTCTAGATACTCAGTAAATATAAAACTGACACAGTTAAAGAAAGCAAGTCTTAGTGAAACAACATCCATGTTGGAAATCATAGAAACATTCATGATGCTAGCAGGCTAAACTGCTAACCAGCTGCATGGTAACATAAAAGACTCTCATCTTTCTTTGATCCCGGGTTTGGCCGAAGGTTGGCGAGTGTTATACGAGGTAGGTTCTTTACTATATCGATAGTTTTCCCTCCCGTTGTCTTGGCCGCAGACATTGTAGAGCCATAAACATGCTACTCAAGGACAGACGACACGGGGAAACCCACGTGGTACACTAAACCGGAAATACATGTGATGAAAAACATATTTTACACAAACTCTTTAATGTTTAAGGTAAATTTAGAAAATTGCTATAGATAAATATATATATAATACAATACAACTAAATAGCTTTATAATTTTCCTTTTATAAAATATCACAGCAGCTATGTTTACAGCTAAAATGCAACTTTGGTAACTTTAGCATAAGAACCACTGACAAATAAAATAATATTATTTTTTAATTATTATAAAAAAATTATACAAATTAGTTATTAAAACAATGTAGAATGAATTGCGTTTTGTGTCAACTATCCGTTTACGGACATTCCCTAAATAACTGACAGAATAAACGAACCAATCGCATGGCATGTCCTTTGACGTAGATGAAGCGTTGGGCGGGACTTCCTGTGTTTCATGTTGTTGAATGTCATTAGACCCGTTCCAGGATCAGCTTTTCAGATTCCGTGTTAAGATGAATACATCATGGGGCAAGACAATAAACTGACCTGAAGTCCAGTACACTGTTAATGCGGGTCAAGCATCGAAACGTCAAAATGACATGCGGTTACTGAGTTATTGACACATTGACAGAAGCGTCGTGCTTTAACGTTACTTCTACTGCAGCATTTATCAGCCTGTTTATGATAAAGGTCATAAACATTGGGTGTCCGCTTTTGACATTAAAATTTGCGTTTGTTAACATCGTAACGGTAACAGTTCTGATTTCTCTTGTTGAATGCGAAGCTCCAGGTACTTTTATGTGCGGTAATAACATGTCAGTCCCGCTGCCAGCGATTGTGCCCGCCGCGCGTAAAGCCACGGCTGCGGTAAGTGAATCATCTCATAGGTTGGGATATATGGGATCGGCTGCTTGTTTAACACTTAAATGGTATAAACGTGGTCTGTTTTGATTGCTATGTGCAATCGTAGAAAGTTCCGAATGGAGCGCTTGACACTCAAATGCGTGAGCTGCATTTTGAGGGCGTGGAAATAGGCGTGTTAGTTCAAATTGAAGCGGGAAAACAGCGAATCGGATTTCCGACAGCACAAATGTCCCGCCTTTCTAACGTTTTCATTGGTCAACGGCTGCTAAGGTGGCGGTCACCTTTTGCGTTTTACTTTTGGGTCCCATTAGGAGTGGGGAACCTTGGGTCCTGGAGGGCCACTGTCCTGCAGAGTTTATTTCCAACCCTTATCAAACACACCTGAATTTAATTTCCAAGTAATCCTGAAGACTTTAATTTGAATATTCAGGTGTGTTTAATTAGGGTTGGAACTAAACTCTGCAGGACAGGGGCCCTCCAGGACCAGGGTCAGAATGATTTAGAAAGCTGTATTGATAGAAGTGTAGTATGATAAATTAGTGCTTTTTTATTACCAAAAAAAATGAAAGAACATTATATTACACAGTTGTTTTAAAGGAAAATATCATATACAGGAAAAGAAGTGGCCATTTTGCAAACCAAAAATTTCACATTTTGTAAATGACTTTAAGGGGACATATCATGAAAATCTGACTTTTTCTGTATTTAAGTGCTATAATTGGGTCCCCAGTGCTTCTATTAACCTAGAAAATTTGATAAAGATCAACCCAGTAATTTAGTTTTGGTAAACTGTTCTCTGCAAGCATGTGAAAAAACAGCTAATTAAAATTCGGCTCCCCTTGTGATGTCAGAAGGGCATCTCATTATAATAATACCGCCCCTTAATCTGCACAACCAAGGCACTGCCATTTAGTGCAGAGATCAGCTCATTTGCATTTTAATGGACACACCCAAAAACTGCAAATTTTTGCGCACACATACAAAGTGGCAATTTTAACATAAATTATCTTTATGGTATTTTGGGGTTAAACTTCACATATGTACTCTTGGGACAACAAAGTCTTGTGAAATGGCCCATTTAAAACAAAAAAGTACTGAAAACAGATTATGCTTTAAAATCACAGAATTTTTTTGTACAACGTACATTTATATTTTTTATTTGTAGCAAAATTAACCTCTGCTTTTTAAGTGAACACTTTCTCCTGGTTTCACAGACAAGGCTTAAGGCTAGTCCTAGACTAAAACTAAAACACATTTGAGCTGTCTCAACTGAAATTAACGGGCATATACAAATCTTAAATTATGCAAGTGCCATTGGTTTGTCTCAAGATACACACCAGTAACCTATTTATGTATGTCTTGTTAATAAAAAATGCTTAAACGTCTTAATTTAACCAAGGCCTAGTCCTGGCTTTAGCTAAGACTTGTCTATGAAACTGGGCTATATTCCTAAAAATGGATTAACTGAATAGTTAATCCTCTTGAATTTTTTTCTGTTTCAAGTTTAAGGACAAAAATTAAAAGTCACTATGACTCAGGTGAAATAGAGTAAAAAATAAAGTAAAATTGATTAACTTATAAGTCAATGTTTGTCCTTTTTTTTCAGGTGATCTTCCTTCATGGCCTGGGAGACTCGGGGTAAACTCTGTCCTGACTTAGTGAATTAAAGGAATAGTTCCCTCAAACTAAAAATTCTGACATCATTTACTCATCCACATGTTGTTAGAAAGTTGAATAAATCTTAAAATTAAGTCTTTGTTATGCTCAAGATAAAGGAACATATTTTGAGCAGAGCAATGTTTGTAACCAAACCGTTTTTAAGCACCATTGACTTCCATAGTATTTTTCTTTCCTACTATGGAAGTCGACAGCGCTACTCTTCGTGTTCAGCAAAACAGAAGTTTTTACAGGTTTGTAAAAACTTAAGGTTGAGTACATGAAGACAGAATTTGCATTTTTGGGTGAACTATCCAACATTTTATTTATTAAAGGCTGTAACATTTTAATTGTTTAATTTAAATTATTGAGAATGATGTTTCTTTTTACCAGAAAGAATGTGAAACATGTTGTTACTATAAATGTGTCATTTTATTATTTAAACTTAAAGCATTATCATATTGCATATAGGGTTGTAACGGTATGGTGGTATACCACAATATTGGCATGTACGATTATCATACCATGAATATTTGCTTATCCACGGTTTTGGGCAAAAATAAAGGCAGAACTCGCATGCGCTACTGCGCATATTCTACTTTTTTTCCACGTGAATGCTTAGTGGGAATACTTTGGGTATCCGAAAATGGCCTTAGACAAATTGCTTGTCCATTTATGCTGTTCATGAAGAAGTACAGTTCCTTGTTTAATATAAAGAGAAATAACTTAGTCCTTATTTTGTTTAAATGGGAAATGTGCAGCTTTATTTTATCTTTATCTTTCAAATGGTAGACTCATACTTCCATAAAAAGTTTTTTTTTTTCAAAAAAAATTTGAAAAAAAAAATATATATATAAAATTAAGCGTCATTATAGATAATGTGTATATTAATAATGATAATAATGAAACTGCAATATTTTATTTTTTATCATACCGTGAAATCTCATACCGTTACAAACTTAATCACATACCCCCCAATATCGCGCAGCCCTAATAGATCGTTATACATTTTTCTTTTTTTCTAACTTTTTCTTCAGGCATGGATGGGCAGAAGCTATGGCTGGGATCAGGACCCCTCATGTCAAGTACATTTGCCCTCATGCGTATGTACTAAATACATATTTCTATTATTACTTTCTATATGAAGCATTTTTCGGTGTCACTTCTGCAATTTTTATTCTTTTAAATATCTCACAGTCATACCATCATTGTTTCATGTATTTTCTACATTCCATATAAACTCTTGTGGAGACTGGCATTCATGTATTGCCATCACTATTGTCATTAATGTGAATTATTTTTAGACAAAAGATTAATGCTAACATTATTCATCTGAATGTTGCTGTTCATGTAAACATGATAAAATATTGTTGTTCCCTTTCTTTTTCTCTCTTATTCACTATGAAAGACCAGTCATGCCAGTCACCCTCAACATGAACATGGCAATGCCATCCTGGTAAGACACAGATAGATTACTACGGCATAAGTCTACAAACCTCACATTTCACTTATTTTAGCAATTACTTATTTTATGACATTTGTTTAACATTGACTCTCAGGTTTGACATCATTGGACTCGGTCCTGATGCAGAGGAAGATGAATCGGGAATTAAAAAAGCAGCTGAAAGCAGTTAAGTATAATATTAAACTGTCTGTGAGGCAAATATATAAATTTTAACCTGATATTAAATGTCTTGAATACGTCCACAGTCAAAGCTCTGATCGATCAGGAGGTTAAGAATGGTATACCATCTCATAGGATTGTCCTGGGAGGATTTTCTCAGGTAAGAGAGTCTTTTGGACACATTTGGCTTTTAGATGGTGGTGAAAATCAAGTTTGTATTGTTGTTTATATGTCTATATGGTGTTTTTAATAAGATTTAAGACAATATGCTTTAACACTGTTGCATTACACCTGTACTCTACATATCTCACAAATAATTTGACTGGAGGTTTATCTGGTCACTAGACCACTTTTGGTCACAAGGTTCCCGTGCTTTAAAAATCAGGATGTAACAAATATTCATCATTTATTCATAACTGGTTAATAATTGATCTGTTTGTATGTATTTAAAGGGTGGTGCGCTCTCTCTGTACACGGCTTTGACCACACATCAAAAGCTGGCTGGTGTGGTCGCTCTCAGCTGCTGGTTGCCCCTCAGGAAATCCCTTTCACAGGTTAGTTTGCAACATAACTAAAACCTTTAACAGCAACTTTAAAGGCACAATATGTAATTTTCAGCACTAGAGGTCACTAAACAACAACAATGGCGTAGCTTGATGACGCTGTAAAAGAGCATTGAACGGTGTGAATCTTCACCTTTATTTATTATCCATCTGCCAGTACTCACAAATCATGTTAATAAATGATGTATTAAAATAAAGTTTTATTTATAATGTAAGCCCCAACAGTGTGACTTGATAGAATCCCCAGATTGGTGTGGAGTGCTAGTTAAAACGGCAAATTGTAAGTAACAGGGCTCCAGACTGCCACCAAATGGTGGCATTTTGCCGCCAAAATTTGAGAGTGTGCCACTGAATTTTACATCCAGTCGCACATGTGCGCCTAGTTAATTTTACCTTTTTTTGTGATGTGACACCTGAATTTGAAACCGCACATTGTACTTTCTGCATTTATCATTAAAGTAGTTATTAGTAATACAGTGGACATTAGTAGAAATGTGAATATTTGGTTAGCATGTTGATTTACGGTGTGTGCCCCTAAATTTTCTGGATGTGCCCCTAACATTTTCAGTTTGGGGCCACTGTGCTCCTAGTGAAAAAAGTTTGTCTGGAGCCCTGGACGTATGAATGTAAACAAAATATATAAAACCATTCTAGTGATTTTTGGATATTTTAATGCATAAATCTTACAAGTTGTGCCTTTCATGGTCAGCTGGCAAATATTTACACTTTATTAAGTTGACCATTCAATAAAAAGCATACAGTAATCAGTTAAGGAAACCGGTTGCATTCAATCATTTAAGTTTTAAAACACATACATTTGAGTACTGTGAACTTAAACAAATTGAGTCATATGCAGTTATGCACTTATATTTAAGTTCACACTACTTAAATATAAGTGCATAATTGCACATGACTCAAGTTCACAGTACTTAAATGTATGTGTTTTAAAATGGTTTAAGGCAACCGGTTTCCTTAAATGGTTTGAGTTAAGTTTACTGTTAGGTTTTACAATAAAAGTATAAAATAAAAAGTATAAATAAAAGCATAATTTTGAGTGTACCGTCACTTTTAATATTTGCTGTTCTTTGTTATGCTGCTTTGTTATTTCTGGTGTCTGTCCTGAAGTCAGTGATAAGCACTAATAAGGACGTATCAGTGCTGCAGTGTCACGGTGAAGCAGATCCACTGGTTCCACTTATTTTTGGCCGCCTCAGTGTGGAAAAACTCAAAACCATGCTGAACCCCTCCAATATCACTTTTAAATCCTATGCCAATATGCCTCACAGCTCCTGTCCTGAGGTTTGTATTTTTATTATTCACAGCGAATTGAAATCCTTAGAGGATGTATGTCCTATTGATGTAAACAAGACTACAGCAGCGCCCGTATATGAGCAAATGCATTACGCTGGTTTATTTCACTTGTCTTAAAGGTGCAGTGTGTAATTTTTAGAAGGATCTCTTGACAGAAATGCAAAATAATAATAAAAAAAATAATAAAACTATATTATCAGGGGTGTATAACGACCTTTCATAATGAGCCGTTATGTGTTTATTACCTTAGAACGAGACCTTTTTATCTACATACAAAGAGGGTCCCTGTACATGGAAGTCACCATTTTGTGCAGCCATTTTTCTACAGAAGCCCTTAGCGGACATTTTTTTACGAAGTTGTCTCCGATGATGACATGCTTGTCCGGTGGCAGCTACCGTAGCTTCTCTATGTGTTTCAAAGCGAGGGGTGAGCAGTGGGCTGAGCTGTTGGTTGCAATTTGCATCCTCACCGCTAGATGCCGCTAAAATTTACACACTGCACCTTTAAAGGTGTTGTGTATAAATGCAATATAATCTACATAACTATATTATCAGTGGTGTATAAAGACCTTACAAAATGAACTGTTTTGTTTTTATTGCTTTAGAATGAGCCGTTTTTATCTACATACACCTTTCATGGAAGTCGCTATTTTGCGTCGCCATGTTTCTACAGTAGCCCTCAAAAGACAAACTGTTTTACAGAGCATGTTTTGTCACTGCTTTCTATTAGACCCTGACATGTTTGTCCTCTGGCGGCTACCG
The DNA here is from genome assembly GCF_027580225.2 of Misgurnus anguillicaudatus. NCBI lineage: Eukaryota > Metazoa > Chordata > Actinopteri > Cypriniformes > Cobitidae > Misgurnus > Misgurnus anguillicaudatus. The sequence goes on from NC_073357.2 coordinate 60,273,897, forward strand.
TAGCTTCTCTATGTATTTTGAAAGGGAGGGGTGAACTGTGGACTGAGCCGTTGGTTGCAATTCAAAATCTCACCACTAGATGCTGCTAAAAATCTACACAGTGGTCACAGGAGCATAAAGTGTTAGATCGAGGGTGTCAAATGATTGTGAAGAATTAAAATATGACTCTTTTACTAATATACATGTCTGTGCATTGCATGGTGTAAAGTGTCATTAACTGATGTGCATCTTTTAAACAGGAAATGATGGACATCAAAGAGTTTATTGAGAAGCAGCTACCACCGTTAAATTAATCAATAATCAATCATTGACATCCCGCTGCTACATCTTTATCTGACTGGATTCTACCAAGCACTTCCAAATCAAACTTGAACTGATCTCGAAACTGTTTAGCGGTGACTTTATCTAAGCTGGAAGCACAGTTACTGTACTAAACCACTCAAGTCTGTACGAGAATTGCACTCTCTTACCATAGTAAACAATTTACCCTTGTAATATCTTACTCAGGCTAGTGATTGTTTGTAGTATATCCTTAAAGACATTTCCCCAACTACTGCAAGACTAATTTTTTCAGTGTTTAATACTCTATGGCATTACGTGATGTAAACACCCATGTGATCACTGAACTTTGTGTTTCTGGGTAAAAGGGCTTTTCATATTGACTTGGAATTAAAAAACAACATGAATACCATCTAGTTGTGTTTGTCTTGGCATAATCAATCAATTTTGCTTCTATTATATTATTCAATGTTATTCGTTTCCTTATGGGATGTCAGAATTGGCACACATTTTCTTTTTTGAGCCAATCACCCCAACTATTAATGTCATGGTTTTTTTTGGAGTTGCAGAAACATAAGGAAGACCACAGAAGAAGAAAAATATGTATTGTGTTTTTGTGTGATTCTAAATGTAGAGTAAATGTCAAGAAAACATCCAGGGCGAGGGTCGTATCGGCCAGCACAACAAAAAGTTGTGATCCATTTTGCATTTTATCGGGCGTACGCACCAAGCGCGAATTCAACAATTTGTGCGAGTAAATTACATACAAAGTCAAAGGAAAGACGCAAATAGACGTAAACTCACACGGGGCGATGCAAATAACGATGGGCGCTGCGTTTGCAGCGAAAACACAATTTGCCTCTAACGGGTCTTCGCGCAACTTAAAAATATTTGACTAAGTGAAAAATTTGCATGACACAAAGTTAAATCCCGCGAGTAATCTAGAGCGAGAAATGTGATGCTTCGCGTTTGGTGTGTATGTAGCATAAGACTTTATTTTAAGTGTAGCTGCGCGACAATTGCGCTTAAATAGAGACGCGGCGGCCTTTTCAGAATGCCGTGTAGAAAGTGCATTGAAAAGGAATCTTCACCAATTTTCACCAAACGCGAATTCAAAATTTGTGCGAGTAGATTACATTAAAGGTCAATGAAAAAAAAACGTCAAATAGACACAAACTCGCTCGCAGCGATCTATTGAAGCGAAAACACGCGCTATTCGCCTCAAACGCGTCTTTGTGCAAGTTAAAAATATTCAACTTAAGCTGACACAAAGTTAAATCCCCCGAGTAATGTAGAGCGAGGAATGCGATGCTTCACATTTGGTGTGTATCTAGTATAATATGTTTTTTGAATGTAGCCACGCAACAATCACGCTCAAATAGACGGCTCTTTTGGCAATCTTTATTTCAGGTGTGACAGCTTTTTCAGAATATTCAACTCAAGTGAAAATTTTGCATGACACAAAGTTAAATCCTGTGAGCAATCAAGAGCGAGGAACCCGAGGCTTCGCCTTTGGTGTGTTAGTAACATAATATGTTATTTTGAATGTACCCATGCGACAATCACGCTCAAATAGACAGCTCTTTTGGCACTCTTTTTTTAAGGTGCGACAGCTTTTTCAGAATGCTGTGCCGAAAGTGTGTTGGAAAGGAGGGAAAGCAGCACAATTGCAGTTTCTACCTGATGGGGCATACCCACCAAACGCGAATCCAACGATTTGCACACGTAGATTACACAAAAGTCCATGAAAAGACGTCAAATAGAGACAAACTCGCACGTGGTGATCTATTGAATATTCAACTTAAGCGAAAAATTTGCATGACACAAAGTTAAATCCCATGAGTAATCAAGAGCGAGGAACCCGAGGCTTTGCGTTTGGTGTGTACATATTATAATACGTTATTTTGAATGTAGCCATGCGACAATCACGCTCAAATAGACAACTCTTTTGGCACTCTTTTATTCAGGTGTGACAGCTTTTTCAAAATGCCGCGTTGAAAATGAGAGGAATCGGCGCAGTCACATTTTCATACACATAAAATATGAATTCAACGATTTGCGTGAGCAGATTACATACAAAGTCAATCAAAAGACATGAATATACACAAACTCGCGCATGGCGATGCGAATGGCATGAATTTGGCGGCATGTTTGCTGCGAAAACACGCGCTATTCACCTCAAACGCGTCTTCGCGCAAGTTGAAAATATTCAATTCAGGCAAAATATTTGCATGACACAAAGTTAAATCCCACGAGTAATTAAGAGCAAAGATTGTGATGTCATGTGTTTGGTGTGAACGTAACATAATGGTGCGTACACACCAAATCGTAAGCATCCCGTTCCTTTGTGTCATGTGAATTTCGCTTGTGTTGAATTCTTATTGCCGGATATGAAATAGATCAGTCCACACAAGCCATTTACTTCAACATTATTTATTGATTTGTTCAATGATTTGTGCTTTAATCTATCTGGTATACATAAAGTGTATCAGCTGCGATCACTGCATTTAAAACATGCATGCACTATATAGACATAAGATGTGTCACTACAGAGTTTCAGTCTTAGTGTGGTGTGAGATCTGTTAATCATTTCACAATAAATCTTTTAGTGGTCTTAACAATTGACAGCACCAGTGTTTCATGACACCTGTATGAATTTCCTGTCATAGCGTTTGAGGCAAGGCACAGTCACGGTTCTGCCATTGTAAGTGCATGACCACAGTACAGGCAGAAATATCAGATTATATTTTCATTTGAAAAAAAGAAAAATGCGACAAGTTTTGAAATAGTGAAAAACTTCAGTATGATTTTGTATAAAGGACCCACATTAGATTCCTGTAACCACATTTTTTCAATCAGAATGGTTTTCTGTGGTAATGTAGCTTAACTTGTATTTAACCTGGAGAGATCGTTTAAGCCTGTTTTCCAATCGTAGATCTCGTGCACATGTGTGTTAAGATTCATTAGGTTGTTGAAGGCTCTTTAGGAGGTCTGCGTAGGCGCTGGAGTTCATGTATCGTGGGTACGAGTCTCGCTGCATGAGCGTGTAGATCTGTAGCTGTGCGTCGTCAAACGTACACGAGCTGGCTTCCTGCATGTTCTTGTTGATCAGTTCACGCACACGAGAGTCCAGACTCACCTACATGATAAGACACACACATCATCAATCATTCATTTTTCATCAATAACTTTTATTTTTGCTCTGCACTCTCTATTACTGGTATGCATTGTATTTTTTCATTTCCAACTAAGTTTGAGCAAACTGTACAATGAGTCAGGTTATAAATCAGCATATATACCTCTTTAGGTGACAATACAGAGACGTAGTCCTCGTATATCCGCTTCACGGCCTGTTCTACGACCGTTCTGTTGGTTTCTTTCTTTAACTCCTCGCAGGCGAGCCAGAACAGCAAGTTTTCTTCACTAAACTCAAACTTTAGGAATTGTTGGAAGTGTGCACGACCTTCTGTGCTCTTGATCAGCTTCTCAAACGATTCGCCCCAAGACTGTGCCTCCTCTAGTGTAAGCGCAGGCCTGCAGAAAAACACAGCACTGAATTTAAGGGAATATCATCCAAAATATAGTGTACGGATAGTTACAGTTGTGTTCAAAATTATTCAACCCCAACTGAAATTGATTGTTTTGGCCGGTTTGACATTGATTTTGATCATTCAGTCATCCTGCTTACAATTACATCAAAGAGGCATGTGTAGGTCAGACAAATATAACATAACATTTATAATGAAATAACCACAAATGTCTTTTCTGTGCTCACATCATTATCAGTTTTATTCAACCCCCAAGTGACATTCAATCTTAGTACTTAGTACAACATCCTTTTACAGTTAAAACAGCTTTTAAACGTGAAGCATAGCTTGACACAAGTGTCTTGCAGCGATCTACGGGTATCTTCGCCCATTCATCATGGGCAAAAGCCTCCAGTTCAGTCACATTCTTAGGCTTGCGCACTGCAACTGCTTTCTTTAAGTCCCACCAGAGGTTCTCAATCGGATTTAAGTCTGGTGACTGCGAAGGCCACTTCAAAATGTTCCAGCCTTTTTTCTGCAACCATGCTCTAGTGGATTTGGAGGTATGCTTGGGATCCTTGTCCTGTTGAAAGGTCCAACGTCTCCCAAGCCTCAGGTTTGTGACGGACTGCAACACATTGTCATCCAATATTTCCTGGTACTGAAGAGAATTCATGGTACCTTGCACATGCTGAAGTTTCCCTGTACCTGCAGAAGCAAAACAGCCCCAAAGCATGATTGACCCCCCACCATGCTTCACAGTAGGCAAGGTGTTCTTTTCTTCATAGGCCTTGTTTTTCCTCCTCCAAACATAGCGTTGATCCATGGGCCCAAACAGTTCTAATTTTGTTTCATCAGTCCACAGAACACTATCCCAAAACTTCTGTGGTTTGTCCACATGACTTTTTGCATACTTCTTATTCTTTGGAGACAGCAAGGGGGTGCGCCTGGGAGTTCTGGCATGGAGGCCTTCAGTACGCAGGGTGCGCCGTATTGTCTGAGCAGAAACTTCAGTACCCACATCTGACAAATCTTTTCTCAGTTCCTCAGCAGTCACACGGGGACTTTTTTCCACTCTACGCTTCAGATAGCGCACAGCAGTCGCAGTTAGCATCTTTTTTCTGCCATGACCAGGAAGCGTTTCAACAGTGCCCTTTGCCTTGAATTTGCGAATGATGCTTCCTATGGTGTCTCTTGGTATGTTTAACATCTTTGCAATCTTCTTTTAGCCATTGCCCTTCCTGTGAAGATGAATCACCTCTTCTCTTGTCTTCCTGGACCATTCTTTTGACTTCACCATGTTTGTAACCACACCAGTAAATGTTTAGAAGGAGTTGAGTATCACAGTCATTTTAAAGCTGCCTAATTGGTGCTTATTAGGCTTTATTGCTGTTCCCTGACATCCATAGGTGTTTTCAATACCTGATTGAAAACACTTCAATGAACCTCTGTTCTTCAGAGTGGTAGTTCTTTAAGGGGTTGAATAATTGTGTCAATGAAGAATTCACAAAAGAAACATTTACTACTATATTACAAAACCAATTGATGTCATTTTAGTTGCATATGGTTCTTTAAGAAGTCATTGTAGGATTTCATTCTGAATACAATTACAAATGTACACTAAATTCCCTAAAACCCTTAACAGCATTGGGGGGTTGAATAATTTTGAACACAACTGTAATTCCCATTTTTTAATTGGGTGATGGTTGTTTAGTCGCTGCATGTGAAACCCCAATAAAAATCTGTTTCTTGGCAAACACAACTCTAGTCGAAAGTTAATTAATAACTATTTTGAAAATTAATTTATCACCCAAATTAATGTTGATTAATGGAACTACCAATCCACCTTAAGAGGTTATGCGTTAAAGTGATTTTGCATGCACGTTTGAGGGGGTTTAACATCATCATTGAGCTTACTAACTTTAGCGCATCGCATGGTCTCTTGTGGGTTATTGCTTTAATTGATGCACAATGAATGGTAATTGTTTTTCCATTATGTGTCCACAATAGTTATTTATAAATCTTGTTAGGTGGTTTTTCCTAAGGGCTTAAAATATGTGAAATAGTAATGCATTAAAATGTTAAGTATTTTTAGAAATGCCACATAATCAACAAAAACATTTTAACATTTCAAATTACCTTGGACTGACATATCTTAACATCTGTCAGTGCCTCAAGAACACCAGTATTGTTTTTTTGTAAGGTTTGTTTGTGAAAACTTCTTAAATGTCCTAAAATAAAAATGCCTAGTCCTGGATTTTTCTAAACCCTGTCTAGGAAACTGCCCCATTGTCTTCAGAAAGGGTTGCCAAGTCTACATATTTTCTGTAATAAAAACGTTTTGCATTTTGTTGGTTTGTAAATGCATATTTTTTAATACTGTAGGCCTACAAATTAAAAAGAACGTTAAAATACATAATAAAAGGGATAAAGTATGATGCATTAAAAATATATATTTTTGGTATAAAGAGTTATATAAAGGGAGAGTTTACTAAAAATTTAAATTCTGTCATCATTTACTCACCCTCAAGTTGTTCCAAACTACTTTGTAACAAAGCTGATCTGGGGCACCATTGACTTCCATAGTAGGAACATTTTTACTACTGTATGAATGTGAATGGTGCCCCAGTTCTGTTGGGTTATTCATATATTTCAAAATATCTTCATTTGTGTTCAGCAGAAATCAACTTGATGATGAGTAAATGATAACAGAAGATGTATTTTTCGGTGAACTGTCTCTTTAACATTGAGCTAAGCCTGGATAGGTTGAGTTTACTTAAAAAATGAAAGTAACTTGTTGCCTTAAAAACTTTAAGTGAAGTTTACTTAAACATATAAGTTGTTCTAACATCAATTTTAAATTGAATAGACTTAATGTTTTAATTTCTTCCAATATTCCTGCACTCTTAACCTGGATTAGTTGACATTACTAGAAATTTGTGAGGAAACCTGTTGCATATAACTTTAGTTTTTATCACTTTATATTACTTTTGATGTTATAAATGGTATTATAACGCAAAATTAATGACTGACTTTAAGTATAAACGTGATTCTCCACAAAAACGCATGCAAAACTGTGTTTTTGACATACATTGTCAGTACTGTGGAGAGAAATACAATAAAATGTTCTGAACAGGGTTCATGTACGGAAACACCTGAACGGTGACTTTACAAAATTATAATTTACAACAAAATAACATCAATAATATAAGAGCTTGAACCTATATGACATTTTATTAACAAATATTTGAGTAGTGACAGTTCTAATCAGTTTTTATTCTGTGAAGAAGCAGAAAATAACCAAAATATTCAGGTGCAATGCATAATGGGTATTCCTCACAACATGAACTAATAATTTTAAGTTTGTTTTACTTAAATGTTTTAGTTTAATGGATTTTGTAAGCTTAAAAGTTTAATCAACTAAACGTTATAAGCTTTGGCTTCAAAACAGAAAATATTAAGTGATGTTTACTTGATTGTTTAAGTAAAGACAATATCTGGGTTAACAGTGTTTGTTGCACTGATAAACAATTTATTTTGGTTATTTTGCTTCAGAAAAGTTAACCTGTCTTACAGTATGAGAAAGATATAATATTAAATCATGTGTTTTAACACAACTCACTTCTGCTCAGTATCGACCTCGTCTTGTTTTTCTGAGCTTGTTGTAAGAGTCTTCTCCTCCTTGGCAGGGTGTACCGTCAGACTGCACATGATAAGAAAACATGTTTTTTGGTCAGGATTAAGATCCACTGTGAGCGCGTGTATGTCTCAGGAGACGCTCCATTGGGATAGTGAAACTGTATGTGGGACCTGCTGCTAAACTCAGACGAGCTTAGACTTAATGAACTTTCCAAAAAGACCTCACCTGTGCTCTCAGGTAATCCCACCACACACATACACAGGTGCGCAAAGTGATTATAAATGTTTTGAGTCTTCTGTAGACACTTGTATCTTTACAAACACATCTGTAAGTCATTATTAACCAAATATCTTGCTTTCCACTGAAGTTCTCTATTGTAATGAATTGCAACTTTTGTTATATTCAAAGCATGGATGAAAAAAACATTTTATGTAAATATTCCTTTAACATTTACAAAGACTAACCTAAAAAAATGTAATATAGATTATAAGCTTTGGTAGCCTTCAGCATCCATGAAACTTTTCAACTGCAGTTATGTGTAAACTGTAGGTGAATCTGTTATAAAAATACATGTTTTATAAAGTCTGTTTTTAGTTAAAAGGTAAATCTTTCATAAACAGTGAGTTTAATTCATGAATAAAGTTGAATCTGTTCTCACCAGGAGCAACTGCAGCAACAGCACCAGCAGAAGCAGCAGGCGTTCGGAGGAGCATTGAGCCAGCCCAGGGTTTGCGTGTTCACCTTTTCCGACATCTGTGCTTTGGGGTGCGTATTTTGCTCTTGGATGACTTTACTAGCATCCTGTGAAGGCCGTTTTCCCATTTCCACCTGTTCAGACCCCATGAACTACAGACAGAACTTACAGTTCACCAAAACGCTATGACACAAGCAAGTCACCCATGCAACAGTTACCAACAAGTTCACATTCACAATTGTATCACGCTTAATTAATTTAAACAGTCCTCCAGGTAGGAAAGAGGCCTGCATACCACAATACACAGTAGACATGTAGTGAACATTTATATCCAATGAGACAAATTACAACAGAGCACCTGAGATCAAAAGCACACACACAATACATAACTGTGATGTTTACAATTAAGAATATACATTTTCATCAATGATTTTTATGAAATATTTGAGCACTTAATAAGGCCAAATTCATGATAAAGGAATCGAGGATGCAGTCCTTACCCTTAATGTCTATTGTTATGTGGCATGCATTATTAACACAGCACAAACCATACATGCATACATTGCATGGCATCGATTTTCCACATTAGACAAAAATGTATTATGGTTTCATTTATTCATGCAATAATTAAACACACGATTTGGTTATTTCATTTGTGCAATGCTTATATCTTTACAATCGAGCATCTGCACGAGCAGTCTAAAGGTATCTGGGTGCAGAGATCTCAAGTTCCTACAAAAACGTCCCTCTCTGTCAACACCCGTCTGCATCGATCACATACAAATGTAATTTAATAAAAAAAAATGCAACTCACCGTTTTACCATGGGTGTCCAGTGAAGACTAACCCCGGATCGCGTTCACACGCCCATCATCTGTGCGCGAGGCGCTCGCTCAGCATCAGCATCCAACACGCATGCGCACAACACGATCTGCTTTAAATGCGCTCTGATGCGCACCTCTGGTTCATACAGTATGTAGGCGTTTAAAGATGTCTTTTATTAACGAGTAATTGTAATAATGATTAATATTATGCAACAAAGGTTAAACATATTAGTACATACAATATCAGTAACTATATGGCTGTCGAAGTATTTGATGGGAGGAATTTTAATTATTATTAATGTTGTAAAATGTAAAGTTAAATCAGTGCGTAAGAGTAAGTGAAAAGAAAGAGATTTACTTTTGTGCAGCACTAGAGGGCAGTAATGTCATCTCTATATGGCATCCAGATTGTATTTTGTGGATAATAAAGGTACAAATATTGCTAATCTAATTTTGACAGTCTTTGCTCTATCAGTAAGCCCAAAACAATATGGTTTATACTAACCAAAATAACACCTCCAATTCAGATTGATCTGCAATAGAGTTGGCTGCTTTCTGCATGTGATCCTTACAAAAATTCACCATGGTCAGTTAAAACCCAAAAATCATGGTTACTGTAATAAAACTATAGTTAATACAAAATACCGTATAGAATCTTTAATTTTTTATTTAGTTGTGACATCTTTAGACTCCAACTATATAAACATTTCGGTAACACTTTACAATAAGGTTCATTAGTTAACATTCGTCAATGTATTAACTAACATGAACAAACCATGAGCAATACATTTGTTACAGTCTTTATTAATCTTTGTTCATTGTTTGTTCATCTTAGTTCACAGTGCATTAACTAACGTTAAAAAGATTTGAATAAAGTATTAGTAATTGTTGAAATTAACATTAACAAAGATTAATAAATGTTGTATTAGTGCAGTTCTATTAGTCCATGTTGACTAATGTAGTTAACTAATGTAAGTTAACTAATGTAGTTAACTAATGTTAACTAATGAACCTTATTGTAAAGTGTTACCAACATTTAATTAGTTAAAGTTGGCATGAAATGGAAGTAGTGATTGTCTTATTTTCCCCGTGACATGTATCCAAGTAAAACGAAATGAAAAGGGTAGAGCGGGTCTTGAATTCGTCCTTCAAGAATTGATTGTATCGTTTGAAGTTGGGTCATGTTGCTATTTGCTAATCACTGCTATCTTTTCCCGAACCCCGCCCACCTATACCATATGACCGGAAGTAAAGAGAGATCGTTTCGAGGAGATTTGCTTTTTGAACAAAGATTATGAGGGCACATAATTTTTTTAATAATGAAGCTCACAGATAAGACATTTGTAAAAATATACCACAATATTAAAGTTTTCATTTCAATTTCATTGCAACTTTAAACTTTCAGGTTAGGTGATTCTTGGATCTAAAACACTAATGCTCACATGGTCGAATCTGAAACCGGTGAGAACTGCACTCTTAAAAAGGATTTTACACATTAAGGGCTCTGGGCTCTATCTTACACCCAGCGCAATGCGCGACGCAAGTGTCATTTGCTATTTTCCACCCTGCGCAATTATAATTTTCACGTTTAGCGCCGCGTTGTTTAAGTAGCAAATGCATTTGCGCCCCCTTTTGCACCCATGGGCGTTCTGGTCTGAAAATGAGGTGTGTTCAGGCGCATTGTTGGTGCGTTGCTATTTTAAGGCAACTAAAATAGACTACGCCGTTGACCAACAAAAACCTGGTCTAAAGTCTAAAGTCAATGGCGCAATATGTTTTATGTTATTTAAAGAGCGCATAGTAATATACGCCTAAACGGGACGACAACGCGGGTTTGCTTAACACATACACGAATGTGCAGCAGCACAAAAACGCTTTTAAATATGAAAGATTAAAGGATTGAATGTAAAAGATTATTATTGAGTCTCTTGGACATAAATGAGGACTAATTATGAGACGTTAGAAGGCACAAAGAGCTGCTTCACCTGCAGCCTGGTTAGTAAATAAATGCTTTGCTTTAAACAAATGCATCTGTTTTTAAATGTTTTTTTTAATGCTACCTCACGGATTTATTGTATATGATGACTCTGTACCTGCGGATATGGTGTGATGAGAAACATTTTAAATAATGCTTAAAAAATATCCTGACGCTGTCCAAGTGCTGAAAGGAGAGCCGTTTGTAAATTCTTTATCTTCTGTTTGTTACAAGTATTTTTAGAGTACAAACCTTTTCTTACATACTTGTAAATTATTTTTTGATGATATTGGATAGCCATACATTTAAAGCAACTATAATAAGCCTGCTTTTTTACTTCCATGACTAAAAGAAAACGGGTTTTAAAGGTTTTAATAAAAAAAAAAAAATTTCAATACAAGTGAAAACAACACAGTTATTTAACATTAATCTTAAACTGGGGATCTTCTTCCTCCGCTTAGTTTTTCAGTTTACGAAGTCCGTCATCTAAATAGGGATTAGACATAGTGCCAGCGCAACAGGCTTTTAAAGGGGATGAGAGCTGAGACTCTCATTGGTTTATTGCACGTTACGCCCAAAATACTCTCATTACAATAGGACCAACCCTTTTCGACCATGCGCTTGGCGGACAAACCATTTTTCCCGTCGTTAAATTAGCAAAAGTGGATTTGTGTTGATTACGTGTTAAAATAAAGCACAGTGTTAAATGAAACACAAAATGTTTTAATAATAAGACAGAGATTGGTGATTTTTAGGGTGCATTTGTCAACGTTTCTGAGAAACACAGACAGAAAGACAAAACCAAGTTTTCAGGTTCTCTCTCAGTCTCACCACAATATTCTCTAGATTTCATCCAAACACAGAGTATCAATCATCCTGAATCCTCAATTTCACGCTTGACTGTTTTCTGTTGTGTGACTGGAACAATATGTTTCCTATTGTCTTTCCTCTATCTTATTGTGTCCGTCTGCCTCATACGTGCAGTTAAACTGATAATGTGTGTGAGTTATTGAGGACAGGTTTCTTTCTTTCTCTGGTACGAAGAAAAGTTCACAGTCGAGGGTCACTCAGAGATCCATTAACATTTAAATACAAGCCCTTGATGTTCACTAACATTTTACATGTCAAGTTATGTAAAAACAAATATGCACGAGTAAAATTAACACAACAACTTCTATTTTATTTTGTGCTGATTTATGAATGCTTTCTTTTTATATTTTAAGGTCACATAACACACTGTTTTTGCTAATCTCATGTGAATCTGAAGAGTTTGGTTCCAAAACGCAATAAATCTATTTTTACTAATTTGGGTAAAATCTTTTCTATACCAAGAAAGTGACAAGATGAAAAGAACAACTATTTTCTTTAACAAACTTTCATATAGCATCTTTAGGTTATAATAACATAAAAAATTCAAATCCATAATTTGATTTTCAAAGATTTATCATAAAACTGATTTTTCCCCCCAAAAAATGCTATAAATCTATTGAATCAATATATAAATGTGCATTCACCTTTGCCATGTTATATTCATTTAGTTGACTGGTGGTATACACTGATTTAAAAAATAAACATTAATAGCATTAAGAACACTGTCAGTGCTGCTGTCATGTCGTTGCTGAACTTTTTTGACAGCGATCAGCTGTAAAATATTTTGGTCCTGCTCCATTTTCGTTGACTTCGACTAAAATAATGGAAAGTTTTTCATAAGATCCACTGGGATCAGTGTGTTAGCATGACAGAAGCTTGATGCTGTCATGTGAGAACAAGCAACAGCCGGCATTTTTCCGTCTCCCGAGTGCCTCTTGCGTAAATTATTCGATTTTGACGGCTTACGTTTCTTCCCCATCACAGAAAACCACCACAGGTTTATCAATGCTATCAAAGTATTATTTTGTATTTTGCAAAGTAGATGAGGAAAACTAGGATTAAGGGTGTCTACAACATGCCGCCATACAGTGCGTGGAATGTTGCGCTGTGATTTGTTGAGCGGATTTATTGCATTCTGCAGAAGAGTGACATTTATTGCATTTTGGGAAAAAATGAGATAAGATGACAGATTAACACAGCAGATCTCGGATTTTGCTTAAAAATTAAGAATTTACTTTTTAATACTGACCAGATACAGTACTGCCATTTATCGCGTTTTGGAACCAAACTCTTCATCTTAAGTACCTATACAGTATGAAGTATTGCATTCTTCATAATTCTGAAGAGTCTTTAGTTTTATCAGATTTATAAAAGACAGATCAGCTATACAACAAACTTTTTTGTCAGCTTATGGTTGGTTGGTGTGTGTGCGCTATTGTGGGAGAAGTGCCCATATAAGGACTTTCACTGTACTTCCAGCACTCTTGACGCAACAGAATTACTAGTCAAAAAAACGTTCAGAAACTTGTACGAACCCAGACTAATTGCATTCGGCACAGAGATTCTTTGAACCTTTGCCCATTGAGAATTGATTGGATCGTTTGAAGTTGGGTCATGTTGCTATTAGCTAATAGCTGACCTTTTCCCAGACCCCACCCACCTGCCATAAGCTACCATATGACCGGAAGTAAAAAGAGATCTATTTGAGGAGGAAATTTGCATTGTTGATTTAAAATTATGAGGGCACATGAATTCTTTTAAAATAATGAAGCTCACAGATAAATAATTTGTAAAAAAAAAATAATACCACAATAGTACCCATGTTTAGCAAATCCAACTCTTATCAAATGCATGAAGTATCATTAGCCCTTTGGGCAATATAATAGGAATAGTATAGAAATAGTTTGCACAAAAAGTACATATCCTTTTATTATCATTTACCCACCCTCTCATCTTTCCTAAAGTAGAGTTCCTCATATAGTGGAAAGATTTGTGTTGGTTTAAGTAAATAATAACAGATTTTAATTCCTTTATAGATTACTAGTATAATCTATACTTAGTACTAGCTTTGCTAAACTTAATAATGTCAAAATATATCAAGATGTTTCTGTATATCATCAGATGCCCATTTCATCATCAGGTCTGTTAAATTAAATGTGGGATAGGCAAATTTGTCTAGAAACACTTTTTGTTATGCTGGTTAAAAATCATAAAGTGGTCATATATTGATATAAATATATACAGTGTGCAAAAGCCACCATCACCAGTTTTGTTGTTTTAGCAAAGTTTTAATGTCGAACTATATTTATTTTTCACTCTTTTTTAAGATACAAACAGAAAATACAGGAAATATGTAAACAAAATTAAAAACAATTTTCAGAGCTAAATGTCTTCTTCAGGCATCAGTCAGTATTTAGTGTGACTTCTCTTGGCCCTAAACACATCTTGAGCTTTTTTGAGAAGACTGAAGTCATTCGATTAGAATTAGAAATTAGGATTTAATTTTATTTAGGTTTAAGACATCCTTCAGCTGCCTGCTTCAGCTTTTATACAGTTTTTAATACTACATACACATTTCCTGTATTTTCTGGTTGTATTCTAATAAAGAGACTGAGAATTAATTATATATGATCACTATACAATTGCAAAAACAACAAATCTAATAGTAGCACAGTGGCTTTTGCACAGTTGGCTACTGTATGTGGAAGTCCCAAGACTTGTTCACCCAAAATGTTCATCCAATTATTTTATTGCATTCAGTCATTTGTCCATTGTTCATTAGTTGTCAATCTTTAAATAAGATTGTTTTATTCATGCAGTGCAAAGTTGGTATTTGGGCTATAGTTTTGATTGCCCATGCTAGTTTTTTGCAGATCTGGCAACCCTGCATATTCCATTACGCCATGCAGACCAAGCTAGAATGGAAGGGAAACTGCGGGTACCTTACGGTCTTTTTGAACCGATCTTGCCCACTACCTTCAAAGTGAAATGGTGCTCTGAAAGTCTTATAGATAATCAATATGTGATAAACCAGCCTGAACTAGTAATAATCATTGCCAATCAACGGGTCCTTTCTGACCCTGCTCAGTAATATATAAGACATGTTTTATAGTTATATATTTATATTTCCAAGCAATTCTTGGTTGGATCGGTTTTCAAAATTGAAAATTCAGTGCACTGTCAAGCATCTCTGAGATAAAACAGAAATTGGTCTGCGTTTCTCCAGGAACCTGATTGAGAAACGTTGCTGTATCCTCTTACATTCCAAATTCATACATGGTATGAATTTATTATGCTGTGGGCTTAGATGAAAATAACCACCTTAAACCAATGAGTTTATTAGATGGTAATGGCAGTTTTATGACATGTTTGTTGACCAGAACTTCTTCCTGCTGTATTACCTCCATGATCTCGCTGTGTTTGTCTCCAATGCAAAGATTTAAAGATCAGTTGTTGTCTTGAGATGTTGGTTTCTTAAACATATAGTTAATGAGCTCAGCTAAAGCGCATTGCAAGGATGCATCATACAGTGTGACCCTAACTTATCATTAAGATGTTCTGCTCTATCATTTCAGGCAATTTCTATTACTCTTTGATTTGCTTTCAGGCAAGACAAGACCATCAAAGGGACATTGAAGACTGAAGAAATCTTCAGAGGGTCATGAAGTGGCCCGTAAGCACAGGATTATCCGCACCAAAATAAGGTAAGACTGATCACATCTGATTCTTAATCGAGGTATAATTCAGCCGCTGTCTAACGGGTCACAAATTAATTGTCTGGACTCACAAATAATCCTCTGACTCACATGATAATAGATCAAATTGGATTATTGTGAGCAGTAATTGGTTATTCAGCTTTGATTTTTGATATGTGCTACGCACCACAAAATCTTGAACAATGAACAATTTGTGAATGTGGTTTACAGATTGCTGAATGATTCATTGGAGTGGTTTTATTCAAAATGCCTTGAGGCAGATATCAAAAGGCTGGAATGAAAATTTGACGATAAAAATAGCTTTTTGACCCAACAGGATGTAACACAAGGTCATTTTAACTATAACAATTAGTTTTTTTGACAAACAAAATGCATAGGGCCAGATTTACCAACATCTTGCGGCAATGCAAATGCCTCTTAAAAACTGCACTATAAAAAAATTGTTGGTTCAACCTAAAAAATTTGTTACCTGGCTTCCTTAAAATTTTAAGATTAATTCAACTTTAAAATATTAGTTAATTTTGAAGTATTTTTAATATATTGAACAAACTGCACGGTGGCATTCAAATTACGCTTACGGATAAGGGCACAAAAAGCAACGTCCGTTCGGACCGAGATCTATGATTGGTTGAACATTTTTTGGCCCTACGCCTTTCACAGATGACATAAATTTCTACAAATAAATTTAAACAACTTAACATAGTGATTTCTATCAGGATGTGAGGAGACCAGGTAACTAACATTTTTAAGTTGAACTAACAAATCTTTTTTACAGTGTATTGTCAGGATTTACTTAAGACGTACAGTAAAAAATTTGCGCTAAAAGGCGTGGAGGTATTGTTTTTGGGACTTCTCTTATTGCATATCCATTTGTTGGAGTTTCCCTTTCTGACGCAAAAATTATAGGAGGAGATTATTTAAATCATGCAACATGATTTACTAAGGTTTGCGCTCATCAATTTACTGGCATTCTTGCATGTCTTAAACTGTATGCTAATTTAAGCTTGGTAGACTGCACTGGTCATCATGGGAAGGAGATTCCCATGATGACCTGTTATCACATCGACCCCTAGAGAATATAGGCATCAGATCAAATGTATACCTTGTAATGCACTGTTTCTTGTAAATTGTGCTATTGTTGCATTATATTCTGTTGATCTGTCTGCTAATGTTAACTCATTCATCTGTAACTCTCAGGTGATGCTGGAGTCATTCGCCCATATTTGCTTTCTTTCTTACCTGATGGTCATATTTAGCAGAGGATTTGATGAGAGATGGTCGTTGAGATGAAAATGTCCATCTAGCACAAACCTCTGACTTGTATATGGAAATATATGTTAATTCATATATAAACAATATTTTTATGGGTGTACTCTAGATTTCTGTTTGTATTTTGATGTGATAATAGAGAGCAGTCTATGTAAGTCACACAGTTCAGACGGATATCAATAATGACACACACATTTACATTCACACAGGTCACAACTCAATGAAGACGTGTAATGAGATCTGTGCACAGATAGTAATGTACACAATATACAGACAAGATATGATGTCATTTCCTGGAGGTTTTTTTTTTAGAAATAAGTCTCTTTTATTGTGTTAATGTATATATTAGGGTACTGTTGACTTATAAATGATAATAGACAGGATGTGACAGGATCAATGCAGGCGTATCTGTTGTGTCAGAGTATAATGTTTGGATTCTGACCTCCTGTTCTTGTCTAGTTTCTTATTGCTTGGTGTCAGGGTCCAAACTCATGCTCTGGGTCTTGTGTGTGTGCTTTCCCGTCTTGTGTCTTTACACCCCACCCCCTTGGTTATTTTTTAATTATTAGTCCATGCCCTCCACCTGGCTGCCCTCATTACCTAGTTCAGTTCCTCTCCTATTGAATGCCCTTGTCTTGTGTGGGATTGTTGTGTTTCTTAAGATACCCTACCCTGTCCATCTGTCCATTAATCCATCTATCGATCTATCCATCCATATGTCCGTCTATCTATCTATCTCTCTGTCCGTTCGTCTGTCTGTCTGTCTGTCTGTCTATCCATATATCCTTCTGTCTGTCTGTCAGTCTGTCTTTCCATTCGCCCATCTGTCTGTTTGTCCATCCATCCATTAATCCATCCATCCATTAATCCATCCATCGATCTATCCATCAATATGTCCTTCTATCTGTCTGTCTGTCTGCCTGTTTGTTTGTCCATCTGTCCATCCATCAATCTATCCATCCATATGTCCTTCTATCTATCTCTCTGTCTGTCTCTCTGTCTGTCTGTCTGCTTGTCCATCTGTCCATCCATCGATCTATCCATCTATATGTCCTTCTATCTATCTCTCTGTCTGTCTCTCTGTCCGTCTGTCTATCTATCACCTGTCTATCTGTCTGTCCATCCATTAATCCATCCATAGATCTATCCATACTCTTACAAAATTAATCATGGTTTTACTACAGTTAAAAAAACATGGTTACTGTAGTAAAACGATGGTAACCACAAAATAACCATGGTTTTGACAACCATGGTTTTCAAAAACCATAGTTAAACCATGATTAGTGTAGTAAAACTGTCACAGATCGGAGCGGACCACAGGTGTCGTGAGTCTCGCCCCTTCCCTAGTTTCCACCTCAAGGAGGTCCCAAGAACACCCCAATGACCAGACACACAAGGAGCGTAATTAAAATTAAAACAAACTTTATTTAATTTAATTAAAAGGTAAGTAGGGGAGGGAAAGGGAATCTAAAAGCAAACTCGCGGGGCCAGAGAGTGTCGATCCTGAGTCGCTCTGACTCCGTCACGAGGGTTTTCTCAGGTAGGTCTTCAGAACTTTTCGTGCTTTTCCGTCACGTGACCTCAACCAGCTTATTCCAACGTGTCTGGGTTCTGTGTTGCAGGGGGACTTCCGATGGAGCCTTCCTCCTGGATGTGAAGAAATATGGACTGTAAGTGACACTGACAAATTGAATGAGGTGAGTACCTTGTACTGATGGCGGCGGGTTCCTGGGCCCAACTCTGGAAGCGCCTAGAAGGTTCACAGGTAAGTATTCAGAGAGCAACTGGGCCTAGTAGGATGAGTGTGTCGGTAAGTATGCGGACAAGCGTAATGGTTCCTTGGCCTTCAGTGTGTAGGTGAGTATCCAAAAGTGAATGCACGGGATCTTGACTTGGTTCGTCCAAGTAAGTCTTACAGATGGGATATGCAGGGGTGATACTCTGGCTCATAGCGTTGGGTGTAAAGATGAGTATACAGCAGGGCACACTGGGTCTTTACTTTGAGCATACAGGTGAATATACAAGGGCAAGACGCTGGCTCTCAGCTTTGGGCGTACAGGTGAGTATACAGAAGGACAACTGGATCTTTACTTTGGGCATACAGGTGAGCATACAAAGGTAATTCGCTGGCTCTTAGCTTTGGGCATACAGGTAAGTATACAGAAGGGCAACTGGATCTTTACTCTGGGCATACAGGTGAGTATACAAAGGTAATACGCTGGCTCTTAGCTTTGTGCGTACAGGCAAGTATACAGAATGGCAACTGGATCTTTACTTTGGGCATACAGGTGAGTATACAAAGGTAATACGCTGGCTCTTAGCTTTGGGCGTACAGGCGAGTATACAGAAGGGCAACTGGATCTCTACTTTGGGGCTTACAGGTGAGTATACAGAAGGGCAACTGGATAGGTACAACTCACAGACCCTTGAAGAGGTGGACGACAGGCTTTAGCCCTTTGAAGCTTAGGAGACTGGAGAGGATGTATTTGCCACGACACTTGTAGCCTTCTTAACCAGGACAGACTTCCCAGACAAACACTCAACACGGTCACTTCCAACCGTAGAACACACTCCCACGACGACACAGAACCTTAGGCTCGGACCTGCAGAACTGGTAGCAAACAGACACACAGAATTCCTTAACAGATTTACTTGGCTTCAGTGACTATATGGGGAAAGATACACCACCTCTTGACTTCAAACAAGGGCAGATGGAGGTACGGGTCGGGGCTGCTGCTCGTTGGGCCTAACGCGGCCGCAGCTGGTGTCACCACAACGGGTAAGTTCAGGTAGGTTGTTGCGCCAAGTATGTACCACAGGAATGGATCGAACGCTTCCCTCTCCTCTCTTTCAACTGACAGGACAAGAGATCTAGATGGGGGTGGCCTCTGAAATCACTCCACAGACAGGTAACCATACACAAAGACAACACAGCTAGTTTTCCATGCAGCAGCCGATACTTCCCTCCGTTGGCATTCCCCACAATAGTCACACATTTCCTTACTTGCTACCATTGCCTCGCCACCACCAGGTGGGGAAAGAGATCATACGTCACAAGTGGGCATGTATAGAAAAGAGGTCCTCCACCAGCACCAGTACACGGTTTCTCAACAGGGTTTCCTTCCTGGCCTAGGGAGTGAATGCTGACAACAAGGACACGGCACAACACTGCAATATTCAGGTGTACACACGTCGAAGAAAAGACTCACCCACTGCACTCCACACACTCCAGTGAAATAGGGTCAGCACACCACATTTGATCGGGGATTCGTCCTGGATAATCGAAGCCACTGATACAGCGGGTGGCCAGATATAAACGTCACAGCCACGACAAAGGCACGTACTCCCTCCTTGGCTGGTTCCGGCTCGCCCACCAATCCTTTCCGTGGTGGGGCCGCTTGCACACTAATCACAACTCACAAGAAGAGCACTGATATTCCATACTTGTAAGGAAGACACTGACACAGTGACAATTCAGCGTACTCACAGCTCCGTTGACACTAATGCTTTTCCCTTTCCTTCCAGATAATCGACGTAAACACAGCCGGCAGCACAATATCCTCATTCCTGCCTCCTTGCACTGTAGTTCCGGCAGATCTTCAATGCATACAGTCTCTTCACAGGAAATAACACATATCGATACGATAACTCAATGAAGGTAATCCTTTACTCAAACCTGTGTGTATGTTCACGCCCAATCCTCAAATGCACTTCACCCAATCCTCAATATCTACAAAACATCCATCTTTCCACTCGTCTCAATATCTACAAAACATCCGTCTCTCCACTCGTCACCGCTCCGTCTCACCTGCAGTATCTGCTGGAATAAACTTCCACTTCCTGTATTTTTGATGCCCTATTTATATGTCTCCTCTTCCTTGCCCAATCATCAATCGCTACACTCATCGGTACACCTGTTGCCAATAACACCCAAATTTGGGTTGCCCGGAGTTCCCGGAAGTGACTGATGTTTGGGGATCATCGTCGGGGCGGAACTAATCTCCACCACTTTAGGTTCCGCCCTTCAAAAGTCACTCCGTGACAAAACCATGGTTTTGCTGATAGTAATCAATACACCAAAAAAACATGGTTACTACACTTTTACAACAAAAAAACCCAGGTTAATACGTCCTTCTATCTATCACCTGTCTATCTGTCTGTCCATCCATTAATCCATCCATCGATCTATCTATCCATATGTCCTTCTGTCTATCTCTCCGTCCGTCTGTCGGTCTGTCTGTCTGTCTGTCTATCTCTCCATATATCCTTCTGTCTGTCTGTCTATCTATCCATATCTATCCTTCTGTCTGTCAGTCTTTCCATTCGCCCATCTGTCTGTTTTTCCATCAATACATTAATTCATCCATCCATCAATCTGTCTGTCTGTCTGTCTGTCTGTCTATCTATTCATATATCAGTCTGTCTGTCTTTCCATCCGTCTGCCTGTCTTTTTGTCCATCTGTCCATCCATCAATCTATCCATCCATATGTCCTTCTATCTATCTCTCTGTCTTTCTATCTGTCTATCCGTCTATCTGTCCATCTATCCGTCTATCTATCTATCTATCTATCTATCTATCTATCTATCTATCTATCTATCTATCTATCTATCTATCTATCTATCTATCTATCTATCATCCATATATCCGTCTTTCCATTCGTTTGTCCGTCTGGCTGTCTGTTTGTCTGTCCATCCGTCCAATAATCCATCCATCGATCTGTCCATCCGTCCATCTATCTATCTCTCTGTCCGTCTTTCTATCATCTCTCCGTCAGTCAATCCAATCGTTCATTCATATATATCCATCTATCTTTCTGTTTGTTGTTTATCTGTCTATTGTCCATCCGTCTATCGTCTATATGTCGATCATATACATGATAGACCTCTCCTCTACTGATTCTTGTCCTGTCTTGTCCTTTGAATTATTGCCTCTGTTTGCCCCCTCGAGGGTATTTTAATAAAGTCTTGTGTTACATAAGGAGCCATCTGCACTTGGGTTCTGTCCACCTCCACAAATAACAATATTGATAAGGCAAATTGATTACATTTTTGCTAAATGTGCGTGCATCATTTAAATACATCAAAACCACATGGCATTAAAGGCACAGTTCACCCTATTTAATTCTGAGCGTCTTTTCTTGAGGGTGAATAAATTATGAGAGAATCTTTATTTTTGGGTAAACTATCCCTTTATGGCATGGATAAAACAGAATACATTTGCAGCTTTCTCAGCAATGTAAGATTAGTTTAAGTGTGATTTAAATAATTCTGGCAATCTGAATTTCGGTTTTGCCTCCAATGTTTTGGAGATGGAAGTTTGAAAAAAAATGTCTGGAGATGCCATATGATGCTTGAGTTCCTCTTGAAGGTCTAAAAGTATAAAATGTACCTTTTTCAGACTAGGAATGTGATTATTATCATGATGATGATGATGATGTATGGCCTATGCGGTCCGTTAAAGACACACTATGCAGTTATTTTACCTTAATATAACAGCTTCAAAGTTATTAAACAAAGTCATAATAGGGCGAATCATCTTCCTGTTGAAGCTCGGGGAGGACGCCGCTAGCAAAACCACCAATGCAAGCTTGAAAGAACCGCCCCTGACAAATCTCGCGAGAATCCCGACTTGCTTTATGGCAATGACGTCACACCGGTTAGGCTTGTTCGACTTCATGCTGCGCTGCAAGAACCGACCACCGGATGACGTCAAAGTTCCGTGAGAATGATCCGAGACGGCACTTTGACGTCATCCGGCTGTCGGTTCTTGCAGCGCTGCATGAAGTCGATCAAGCCTATAACAACAACTACACGCGCGAATTTGAGACGTGATGCTTAACGATTTAAAAGTTAAGAAAGCGCATTCGGAAGAGAGTAGGAAAAGGAAAAGATAATCTGACCGCGTTAGGAACCGGACAAGAGTCCCACTCGGTAAGGTTTTTACTCGTTGGCGTGAGCTAAAAGACAGCACTGGAGGGATGCTGATCTGGCGATCTTGTTGATGGACTAGTAAGTAAATCTCTCATTTGTAAACTTGTTTGCGGTCTATGTTGTATGTTGTTGCGCTTGCTTGTAGTATGTCATGCCATTATCATGACAACAGTTGTCAATATCTCACATAATTATCAGGACATAAATAAGCCGAGAGGTTGTAAATAGTGTAAACATGCACAATTTGCAAACTATTATGATAAATAGCAATAATCATGTATAGTGACATTATAACGAACAATGTTATGAAATAATGCAATGTACACAATTAACTTTGTCATGGCATTTTGTAATGTTTACATTACAATAAAAAACAAAGGAAATGATACAGTAGACATAGACTGTAGACTTTGTACAGCGCTTTGTGGATGTGTTAGCAGTTAGCCTAGCCCCATTTATTCCTTATGATCCAAACAGGGATAAATTTAGAAGGCACCAAACACTTCCATGTTTTCCCTTTTTAAAGACATGAGTGCTTTTCTGCAATACAATATAGTTCTAATTTTTTATCTGCTCAAAAAATCGCCACGTTTTCTTTTGTGCCACCATACTTACTTGTGTAACTACTTGTGTAACAGTCTTTAAATAGGGAAAACATGGAAGTGTTTGGTAGCTTCTAAATTCATCATTCATGTTTGGATCCTCAGGAAGTGCCTGCATTGAATAAAGATAGGTATGTTTTAATTTGTCTAAGTTGAGGTATGAACATAGTGAAATATTGAGAAACGGTGGTGTTTTCCTTTAAACAAGTCATTCCCCTTCTCTCTTTTAAAGGCTGGAAGTTTTACAGTATTAAAGGCGGAGTCCATGATGTTTGAAAGCCAATGTTGATATTTGGAATCACCTAAGCAAACACGCCCCTACCCCAATAGAATCTGGACCTTCTGTTGATAGACCCGCCTCACACATACGCAACCCGGCATTTGATTTGATTTGATTGGCTATAAGTGTGTTTTGGTAGTCGGCCCGTCTCCTTTTCCAACGCGTTCAAACATCGTGGACTCCGCCTTTAATGTTTCAGCTGTAAGGTGTATCCTATAATTCGTCTGTTTTTGGGTTATGTCCACATAACAAGGTCAGATAGGTGTGTTAATAGGTTCCAGTTTGGTGAACCTCACACATGAATGAATGGCAGGGGTTATGTAAGGATATCTTATCAGCCTGTAAGGTCTGGAGTTTGCAGATATTGGTTTGTGTCTGGGGTTTGAATTTGACTCTGGGGAAATCAGCAATCTCTCTACTCTGTCTCCATTAAAAAACTCAATGCATCTTCTTTCTGTGGATGGATTTATCCCTGGGGTCACAGTGCTGCTATCTTAGCTTATGGGTGCACAGAATATCTCTAGCCAATCGTTTGAGCTGTATATGTCACGTGACTAATCATTCTGGAGTCAGAGGAAACAGTTCATTGACAATGATAAATATCTGATGAAACCACAGGAACTCACTTACGTGCTCTTGAGACCTGAGCTGTGTTTTCAAAGTCTCTAAGCCCATTTCACACTTATAAAAACCCTTAAAAATTTAGACACTGTTCAAACATCTGAATATCACAGAATATTGTTCTTTCTGATTGTCTGTCTGTCTGTCTGTCTGTCTGTCTATAATCTATCTGTCTATCTATCATCTCTGTCTGTCTGTCTGTCCATCTGTCCGTCCGTCCGTCCGTCCGTCTATTGATATATCCATCCATCTGTCTGTCTGTCTGTCTGTCTATCTATCTATCATCTGTCTGTCTGTCTGTCTGTCTGTCCGTCCGTCCATCAATCCGTCTATCTATCCATCCATCTGTATATCCATTCATCAATCCATCTATCTCTCTGTCCATCTGCTTGTCTGATTGTCCATCTATCCATCCATCTGTTTATCTCTTTGTTTGTCTGTCTATCTATTTATCATCTGTCTGTCTGTCAGTCTGTCTATCTATCAATCTATCTGTTTGTCTGTCTGTCTGTCTGTCATCTGTCTGTCTGTCATCATCCTGTCCATCTGTCTCTTTGTCCATTTATCAATCCGTCCTGTCTGTCTGTCTGTCTGTCTACCCATCCTTCCCTCTGTCTGTGCGTCCGTCCATTAATCCATCTATCTGTCGATCTATCCATCCATCAATCTATCAATCTGTCTGTCTGTCTATCATCTGTCTGTCAGTCCGTCTATCTATCTGTCAATCTATCCGTCCCACCATTAATCTATCTCTCCATCTGTCTGTCTGTCTGTCTGTCTATCTATTATCTGTCTGTCTATCCATCCATCCATTTATCACTCTGTCTATCTATCTCTCTGTCTGCCTGTCTGTCCAGCTGTGCATGTCTGTCATCTATCTGTTTGTCTGTCTATCTATCATCCATCCATCTATCCATCCATTTATCCATCCACCATATCCATCCATCCACTGTATCCATCCATCCAATCACCGTATCCGTCTATATCCCCTGTCCATCTATTTCTCTATATCCCTCTGTCCATCTATCTGTCTATATCCCTCTGTCCATCTATCTGTCTGTATCCCTCTTACAAAACATCTGTATATATCCCCTGTCCATCAATCTGTCAATAACACCTGTCCATAAATCTGTCTATATCGCGCTGTCCATCCATCTGTCTATATCCCCTGTCCATCCATCTGTCTATATCCCTCTGTCCATTCATCTGTCTATATCCCTCTGTCCATTCATCTGTCTATATCCCTCTGTCCATCCATCTGTCTATATCCCCTGTCCATCCATCTGTCTATATCCCTCTCTCCATTCATCTGTCTATATCCCTCTGTCCATTCATCTGTCTATATCCCTCTGTCCATCCATCTGTCTATATTCCCTGTCCATCTATCTGTCTATATCCCTGTGTCCATGCATCTGTCTATATCCCCTGTCCATCTATCTGTCTATATCCATCTGTCCATCTATCTGTCTATATCCCCCTGTCCATCTATCTGTCTATATCCCTGTGTCCATGCATCTGTCTATATCCCCTGTCCATCTATCTGTCTGTATCCCTCTGTCCATCTATCTGTCTATATCCCTCTGTCCATCTATCTGTCTATATTCCCTGTCCATCTATCTGTCTATATCCCTCTGTCTATCTATCTGTCTATATCCCTCTGTCCATCCATCTGTCTATATCCCTCTGTCCATCTATCTGTCTATATCCCCTGTCCATCTATCTGTCTATATCCCTGTGTCCATGCATCTGTCTATATCCCCTGTCCACCCATCTGTCTGTATCCATCTGTCCATCTATCTGTCTATATCCCTCTGTCCATCCATCTGTCTATATCCCTCTGTCCATCCATCTGTCTATATCCATTTCTCCATTCATCTGTCTATATCCCCTGTCCATCCATCTGTCTATACCCCCTGTCCATCTATCTGTCTATATCCCCTGTCCATATATCTGTCTATATCCCTCTGTCCATCTATCTGTCTATATCCCTCTGTCCATCTATCTGTCTATATCCCCTGTCCATCTATCTGTCTATATCCCTCTGTCCATCTAACTGTCTATATCCCTCTGTCCATCTAACTGTCTATATCCCTCTGTCCATCTATCTGTCTGTATCCCTATGTCCATCTATCTGTCTGTATCCCTCTGTCCATCTATTTGTCTGTATCCCTCTGTCCATCCATCTGTCTATATCCCTCTGTCCATCTATCTGTCTGTATCCCTATGTCCATCTATCTGTCTGTATCCCTCTGTCCATCTATTTGTCTATATCCCTCTGTCCATCCATCTGTCTATATCCCCTGTCCATCCATCTGTCTATATCCCCTGTCCATCCATCTGTCTATATCCCCTGTCCATCTATCTGTCTATATCCCCTGTCCATCCATCTGTCTATATCCCTCTGTCCATCTATCTGTCTATATCCCTCTGTCCATCTATCTGTCTATATCTCTCTGTCCATACATCTGTCTATATCCCTCTGTCCATCCATCTGTCTATATCCCTCTGTCCATGCATCTGTCTATATCCCTCTGTCCATCTATCTGTCTATATCCCCTGTCCATCTATCTGTCTATAGCCCTCTGTCCATCTATCCGTCTATATCCCTCTGTCCATCTATCCGTCTATATCCCTCTGTCCATCTAACTGTCTATATCCCTCTGTCCATCTAACTGTCTATATCCCTCTGTCCATCTTTCTGTCTATATCCCCTGTCCATCTATCTGTCTATATCCCTCTGTCCATCTTTCTGTCTATATCCCTCTGTCCATCTATCTGTCTATATCCCTCTGTCCATCTATCTGTCTATATCCCTCTGTCCATGCATCTGTCTGTATCCCTCTGTCCATCTATCTGTCTGTATCCCTCTGTCCATCTATCTGTCTATATCCCCTGTCCATCTATCTGTCTATATCCCTCTGTCCATCCGTCTGTCTATATCCCTCTGTCCATCCATCTGTCTATATCCCTCTGTCCATCTATCTGTCTATATCCCTCTGTCCATGCATCTGTCTATATCCCCTGTCCATCTATCTGTCTATATCCCCTGTCCATCTATCTGTCTATAGCCCTCTGTCCATCTATCCGTCTATATCCCTCTGTCCATCTATCCGTCTATATCCCTCTGTCCATCTAACTGTCTATATCCCTCTGTCCATCTAACTGTCTATATCCCTCTGTCCATCTTTCTGTCTATATCCCCTGTCCATCTATCTGTCTATATCCCTCTGTCCATCTTTCTGTCTATATCCCTCTGTCCATCTATCTGTCTATATCCCTCTGTCCATCTATCTGTCTATATCCCTCTGTCCATGCATCTGTCTGTATCCCTCTGTCCATCTATCTGTCTGTATCCCTCTGTCCATCTATCTGTCTGTATCCCTCTGTCCATGCATCTGTCTATATCCCCTGTCCATCTATCTGTCTATATCCCCTGTCCATCTATCTGTCTATATCCCTCTGTCCATCTATCTGTCTATATCCCTCTGTCCATGCATCTGTCTATATCCCTCTGTCCATCTATCTGTCTATATCCCCTGTCCATCTATCTGTCTATATCCCTCTGTCCATCTATCTGTCTATATCTCTCTGTCCATCTATCTGTCTGTATCCCTCTGTCCATCCATCTGTCTATATCCCTCTGTCCATGCATCTGTCTGTATCCCTCTGTCCATCTATCTGTCTGTATCCCTCTGTCCATCTATCTGTCTGTATCCCTCTGTCCATCTATCTGTCTATATCCCTCTTTCCATCTATCTGTCTGTATCCCTCTGTCCATCTATCTGTCTGTATCCCTCTGTCCATCTATCTGTCTGTATCCCTCTGTCCATCTATCTGTCTGTATCCCTCTGTCCATCCATCTGTCTATATCCCCTGTCCATGCATCTGTCTATATCCCCTGTCCATCTATTTGTTTATATCCCTCTTTCCATCTATGTGTGTGTGTGTGTGTGTGTGTGTGTGTGTGTGTGTGTGTGTGTGTGTGTGTGTGTGTGTGTGTGTGTGTGTGTGTGTGTGTGTGTGTGTGTGTGTGTGTGTGTGTGTGTGTGTATGAACAGAAATATTGCAGACATATTGTTTATAAATGTGCTGTCAAAGAGATTGGTGAAATCTAAATCAGTGCTATCTGTCAGGGACATTTTCTGAGTCGTTCCATAAAAAAACACTTACGGGACAAATTACAACCTTACTTCTTCCTGACAGCACAGAAACTCACAGTTCATTTCATTTCATAATCCTCTGCTCCCCATTACACAGAAAAAGCCCCGTACACTGTATTTCAACTGAAGCTGGTGAGTTATGTTTCAGCCAAATAATTTGTCTTGACACAGCTAATGAAAAGAGAGCAAGCCACTTAAAATGACAGCCGAGATTCACGTCGGTATAAAAGTAGCGTGTTTATAGCAGATTTAGGATTGGGTTTAGATGAGTCCCTGCAGAGCAGCAGAATGTCATTACTGTACAAGAAGCAGAAAGTATGACAGACATTAAGTATGGATGTGTGCTAGATGGTTTGGTAGGGCCTAATAGTCAGACTCGGTACATCTCTTATGCATGAATTCTGTGCCATTTGTGATAACAGTGAATAATAACCCTGCTGCTTTTTTAAAAGAGCGGCATTAAACTGATTTGGGTAATAAAGCTGCTTTTCTGCATTCACAGTCATTCTTTTGTGAAGTCACACACACATTTTCAGACAAAAACATAAGTATTGTGGTTCCTGTGTAGCTCAGAGAGCATTGCATTAGCATGGCAAAAGGTTGTGAGTTCGAAAACCCCAGAAACACACACTCTGATACAATCTATACTTTGTAATGCATTGTAAGTTACTTTAGATAAAAGCATCCACCAATGAATGTATTGCATTTAACAGATTCAGGTTGTAGAGGAGACATACAACTTGAAGCTTAGAATGAAAACAACATTGCAAATTGAACATATAATAAATTTTAAGTAAATGCCAGCTTTAGTTGTACCTTAGTTACCATCACTTTATCAATTCAGGAGCGTGTTTGTGCATGCAAGCTTTAATATAGCTACATACAGTCTATTTATACGTATGTGTTTGTGTGTGTGTGTAATGGTGTAATGTTTTGTGTGTAAAATATATTTTGAGTAAATGTATTAATCTAATCTCTATGTATCAGTGGCGGCTCGTGACTTCTCTTCCGAGGGGCGCAAATTCAAGATAAGTGTTCTGAGTGTCATGTGTGTTGCTTGTGTTTTCAAAATATGTGTTTGTTGCGTCATGTGAACCATGTGCATCTCGTGTATTGTCAAAATAAGTGCCTGCTGCACATGCGTCAAAACCGTTTAAGATAAAAGAGACACTCACGTTCACAATATACACGCAAGACACTCCCTTAGCAGTAATCTCTGCTTACGCATGAGATTATGCAAGTATCTGGCAAACGCGAGTGTCTCTTCTAACTTAAACCCCTTTAGATGCGTCTGTAGCAGGCACTTATTTTGACAAAACACAGATTCACTCAACACGCCAAACACATATTTTGAAATAACAAACCACACACATGACGAGATCTTCTCTAGATCAGTCAGGTTTCTGGCCTGTCGCTGAGAAACACAGAGTTTTAGCTCCCATCAAAGATTCTCTATTGGGTTTAGGTCTGGAGACTGGCTAGGCCACACCAGAACTTTGATATGCTTCTTACAGAGCCACTCCATGGTTATTCTGTGTGCTTCAATGTCATGTTGGAAGACCCAGCCTCGACCTGTCTTCAATGCTCTAACTGAGGGAAGGAGGTTGTTCCCCAAAATCTCACAATACATGGCTCCAGTCATCCTCTCCTTAATACAGTGCAGTCGCCATGTCTCATGTGCAGAAAAACACCCCAAAGCATAATGCAAATGCTTCACAGTAGGGATGGTGTTCTTGGGATGGTACTCATCATTCTTCTTCCAAACACGTTTAGTGGAATTATGACCAAAAAGTTCTATTTTGGTCTCATCTGACCACATGACTTTCTCCTTTGACTCTTCTGGATCATCCAAATGGTCATTGGCAAACTTAAGACGGGCCTGGACATGTGCTGGTTTAAGCAGGGGAACCTTCCGTGCCATGCATGATTTCAAACC
Organism: Misgurnus anguillicaudatus; assembly: GCF_027580225.2. Taxonomy (NCBI): domain Eukaryota; kingdom Metazoa; phylum Chordata; class Actinopteri; order Cypriniformes; family Cobitidae; genus Misgurnus; species Misgurnus anguillicaudatus. The sequence goes on from NC_073357.2 coordinate 60,304,221, forward strand.
ATGACGTCTTAGTGTATTATCAACAGTAACCTTGGAAACGGTGGTGCCAGCTCTTTTCAGATAATTGACCAGCTCCTCTCGTGTAGTTCTGGGCTGATTTCTCCCCTTTCTTAGGATCATTGAGACCCCACGAGTTGAGACCTTGCATGGAGCCCCAGTCCGAGAGAGATTGACAGTCATGTTTAGCTTCTTCCATTTTCCAATGATTGCTCAAACAGTGGACCTTTTTACCAAGCTGGTTAGCAATTTCCCCGTAGCCCTTTCCAGCTCTGTGGAGGTGTACAATTTTGTCTCTAGTGTCTTTGGACAGCTCTTTGGTCTTGGCCATGTTAGTAGTTGGATTCTTCCTGATTGTATGGGGTGGACAGGTGTCTTTATGCAGCTTACGACCTCAAACAGGTGCATCTAATTTAGGATAATAAACAAAGAGTGGAGGTGGACATTTTAAAGGCAGACTTACAGGTCTTTGAGGGTCAGAATTCTAGCTGATAGACAGGTGTTCAAATACTTATTTTCCACACTGTATCTTTATGGAACATAATCTTTTCTTAATATCCTATTATTTTTGGCCAATAAAAATAGATAATTTTGACCCATACAATGTATTGTTGACTAATATACTCGTGCGGCTTATGACTGATGTCCAAGGTCACATTTGAGTTAGTAAGAAACTAACACTGAATGGTAGCATCTATAACAGCTGAGCATCATGGTAACACTGTCATCATCTGTGATAAAGATAAAATACTTCCGTGAAATGTTATTGCCACACACACACACACACACACACACACACACACACACACACACACACACACACACACACACACACACACACACATAAAAACAGACACACACTCATACAAATAAAGAGAATAGGTTTTTGTGGAGCACAGCCATTCACCGCATTTACCAGATTCAGTTTCTTTTGAACAAACCTATCAATATTATGGTACATCTGTAGCGGTGTACCGTACAGCAGAAATCGAAAGGATACGATCCAGAGGTCTAAAGGTGTTTATTTGCAGATGTGGTCCTGGGGTTTGATTATGTGGCTGGTCTACATTAGCAACCTCAACCTCATTGTGTCTAAATAAAGCATTAGTCATGAAGCATTGACAGAGGTGATGTTTGATTAAAATCAATATGGCCTTCTTAAAGATTTCAGCTTAATTAAGCGTGCGTGTGTGCATGCGTGCGTGTGTGTGACCACACCAATCATGAGCACCATTCACTTCCATATGAGTAAAAAAGAATAATGTGGTAGTTAATGGGGTTTGTTCACAAACATTCCTCAAAATATCCTCCTTCGTGTTCATCAAAACAAAGAAATACAGGTTTGAAACAACAAACTTTCAGTCCATAATTTTATTTCTAAATCATTTTTCATTTGGTCTTAAAGGGCACCTATGGTCCGATTCAGGATGTTACATTTCCTTTGGTGTGTAAGTGTGTATTAGTTCATGTTAGGAGAGAAAACAGGATACGTACGTCCAAAAAAGTCTTGACCAGGTGCAAGATCAAAAATGAATAAAAAAACAGAAAAAGATCTGCACACTGTAAAAAGTCCCTTTATTTAAAACTTCTTAAATAAAGGGACTTTTTACAGTGTGCAGATCTTTTTCTGTTTTTTAGTTCATGTTAACAATATGCAAAATGTACAAACCCCAGAGTAAACAATGACGTGAGTTATCGTCTCCAACGTAAATCTCTTTTCTTGGACTACAACAAGCACACGGATTGTAGGCAACAGTTTAGTTCATGGGCTTGTTGACATGGACAAGACCAACAATATCACACTGTAATTTTTCCCACTTTGGACTTACAACCTGCAAGTTAACTTCTGTTAGCATTGCATGGTGAGCGAATCTTTCAAACATGGTAAGGAGCGTCACATTTCCATCTGAGGTCAGAGGTATTCAGGCCAATCACAACGTACAGATTAGCTGGCCAATCAGGGACACGGAGCTTTTCAGATTGATGAGTTTTGTACAAAATCAATGCATTCCAGGAAGGCAGGATAATAAATCACGCGAACACATTGTATTATACCGAATACACAAAATATAATTTTTAGCAATGAAATAGGTGCACTTTAATTGTAGTTTATTGTATATTTTCTACATTTTTGTTTTCACAGTCTGTACCAGATTTATAGTTGTATTTGCATATAACTGTGTATGTGACAAATAAATATCTTGAATCTCAAATCAATGAGCAATAAAACTCTTTAAGCCGGCACATCTACAAAGCCAGCGTGCTGTCTGGTGAAGATGATACTAAACAAAACATGAATAAAATAATCATTATTCAGACATTAAATGCATTGAGAATGAAAGCATTGGATTTGACTCTGGATTGAAGCTTAGATGTTCTGTAGACTGTCTGAATCATCAGTCCCCAATTTTAATGTTTATTGTCTTTCTGTGATGAATCTTTTGTGTTGAAGCATTCTCCGTTAATAAGTCACTTTGAATAAAGGCGCATGCTAAAATAATAAATGGGAATGTGGTTGTATGTCTTTGTATTATTCGGCCAAGTTATGCTTCTAGTTTTCAAAAGAGACAGAAATACTAAAATAACGAAAGAAAATGAATATAATGATAGTGTGTTATGGAGATTTCAGAAAAGTAAGACAAATCTCAGCACGCATCGTTTGAGCTTGTCCTAGCAAACATCACAAGAGAAAAATCTGAATAATACAGTTTATACTGTTTGCAGTATTCAATAAGATGCATTTAGTCTTTGATATGCGGTCAGAGAGACTTATTGAAACATAAATGGTATAAATTGTGTGATTGAATGAAATATGTCTTGGTTTGTATGACAGATTACATTGTGATGCATCACAACCAAACCTTTACATTTCTTATGATTATCATGATTGCAGTGTTTATGGTAAGAAGTATCCCTGTGATATCTAAGACTTAAGGTACAGGTTGCCATGGTAGTTTTAAATGGACTTGTCTGTATGTGTGTTGGAGCGACGTCTCACGCTATGATTATTATAGTCATTATATAACCTGTCATTGTAAGTGGAATTGGCCAGCAGTGGTGTGCTTGGACCATGCTTGAGAAAAAAAACAGATTTACAGTTTAACATTTAATTTATTTTCGTATTTTTGTCATTTTATAGCCCTGAGACAATCAGTGTAACAAAATGAACTCTGAGTTAACTTAAAAAAAGCATCACCTTGTTTACTGCAGATATTATTTCAAAATCCACACATCTCTGTGTTATTATTGAAACAACACATTTTGTGTTACTTTTAACACAACATGTGTTTTATTTTAACACAAAATCAACACAAAATGACACATAGTGTGTTAAAATTACACATATTGGGCTCTATCTTACACCCGGCACAATGCAGCGCAATGCGCGACGCAAGTGTTTTTCGCTAGTTTCCACCCTAATTGTCACGTTTAGCGCCGCGTTGTTTAAATAGCAAATGCATTTGCGCCCCCTTTTGCGCCCATGGGCGTTCTGGTCTGAAAACGAGGTGTGTTCAGGCGCATTATTGGCGCGTTGCTATTTTGAGGGAACTAAAATAGACTACGCCATTGACCAACAAAAACCTGCTCTAAAGTCTAAAGTCAATGGCGCAATGTGTTTTATGTTATTTAAAGAGCGCATTCGTAATATGCGCCTATAAACGGGAGGACAACGCGGGTTTGCGTATCACAAAGTACATGAATGCGCAGCAGCACAAACATGCTTTTAAATATGAAAGATTAAAGGATTGAATGTAAAAGATTAATATTGAGTCTCTTGGACATAAATGAGGACTAATTATGAGACGTTAGAAGGCTTTGATGTTAGATGCTTTGCTTTAAACAAATGCATCTGTTTTTAAATGTTTTTTTTTAATGCTACCTCACGGATTTATTGTATATGATGACTCTGTACCTGCGGATATGGTGAGATGAGAAACATTTTAAAGTAATGCTTAAAAAAACTCTTTGCTAAAAAAACCACTGTCCAAAGTGCTGAAACGTGAGGAGAGTCGTTTGTAAATTCTTTATCTCCTGTTTGTTACAAATAAAGTATTTTTAGAGTACAAACCTTTTCTTACATACTTGTAAATTATGTTTTGATGATATTGGATAGCCATACATTTTAAGCAATTACAAGCCTGCTTTTTTACTTCAATGACTAAAAGAAAACAGGTTTTAAAGGTTTTAATAAAAAATAACAATTTCAATACAAGTGAAAAACAACAAATTTTTTTAACATTAATCTTAAACTGGGGATCTTCTTCCTCCGCTTAGTTTTTCAGTTTATAAAGTCCGTCATCTAAATAGGGATTAGACATAGCGCCAGCGCAACTTGCTTTTAAAGGGGATGAGAGCTGAGACTCTCATTGGTGTACTGCACGTTACGCCCAAAATACTCCCATTACAATAGGACCAACCCTTTTCGACCATGCGCTCGGCGCACAAACCATTTTTCCCGTCTTTAATTAGCAAAAGTGGATTCGGACACGTCCATTTAGACGCTGCGCTGTGCGCTTTAGACAATGCGCTTAGATCGTTAAAATAGGGCCCATTGTGTTAAAAGCTTAACGCACAAAGATGTGTAAAACCTTTCTAAGAGTATATAAGCAAAGTGCAGCATATTGGCTTCCATGGCAATATTGTACTTTTTCATGTTACTCTTGAACCTGTAATTATGTTTACTTTTAGCAATTTTATTTAAAGGTCCACTGTGTAGATTTTTAGTGGCATCTAGCGGTGTGATTGTGAATTCAACTAACGGCTCACCCCTTCCTTTTGAAACGCATAGAGAAGCTACGGTAGCGCCACAGGACAAACACGTCATCATCTGAGACCATGTAGTGACGAAACGTGCTCTATTGAGCAGTTTATCCATTTAGGGATACTGTAGAAACATGCTGGCGCGAAACTGGTGACTTCCTTGTATGGAGACCCGAGATGTAGATAAAAACAGTTCTTTCTGTAAGGATGACGGGCCGTTGAATTATTACAACGTAATGCACACCCAAGATGGTAATGCGGCACTATGCAAAGTAAATAATTCAAAGGACTGTAGTCAATTATTTCGCATGTATAACGGTTACCACAGACATTGAACTGGTGGTTTTAAGACATTTGACAAAATTCGTGGAACTCAACCAATCACAATAAAGCATTCAACAGCCCCATGGTATAAAAGATAATAAAACCAATACTGTCACGGTACGTAGTACACAAATAAAGGGAGAACCCAAACGCAGATAATGTAAAAACTGGAACTGAGAATTTATTTAAATAATAAACACAAAAACCCACGTGGGGGTAAAACAGATCCTTAACACATGTGATGGAACACGAAACTGATAAACAAACACTGGATACGAAAATAACAAGAGAAACAGAGATATGATTCAGGTGATCCGAGTAACGGGACAACACACACTGAATCAGACAAACGAACGCGCACACGACAGAGAAACAGAGGGCATAATAAAGACACCACATCAATAGGGAACAGGTGAACATAATTAATTACGTAAGACACGAGCACATAAGGGAGTAGGGTAAAAGTGACAAGACACTGGGAACACGTGACACAAATACCTAATGTGAAACACGTGTCCCCACACAAACCACAATGCTGCCATAGCCTTGCCTTCTGACATCAGACCTGAATCATACACTAAGGTCAGGCAAGACCATGACAGCGACAAGACACTGGAAACACGTGGAAGCCACACTCACAATATGACTCCACGTGTCCCCACAAAGAACATAGTACTGTCATGGTCTTGCCAGATACACTCAGACCTCAGTCTAGTACAAAAGGTCTGACAAGCCCATGACAAATACAGTTCATTATGTAAGGTTGTTATACACTGATAATAAAATTATGTATATTAAAGAGCCAGTAAGATGTCAATTTTAAGCATCCTATCACTGTTTATAAGTCCCGGACAACAGGTTTAAAAGCATGCAAGGTCAAAAAACACTGTAATTTTCTCAAAATAAACATTTAATATTACCCCATTTCTTAGAGATCCAAAACCATAGCAAAACCGTACGTGAGCATCCGTTAGTAGGTAACGTGACTCTCTGACAGTATATTAAAAGTTTAAATCATTAAATCATTCATCATTAGTCCAGGTTATAAAAACGATGACAGACATTAACATTTTTACACTCATTTAAGCAAGTATGTAATTATAATCATACTTACAGGTTGTGGCTAGGAGACACATGTTGTTCCAAATACAGTGGGTACTGAACCATCTTTCATTGCCAAACGTCTAGTAAATCCCTCCATGAAAAAGTATTTTTAACTACTGGTTCTTCACTGCCAAATGGTTAGTGTATCCCTCCTTGAAAAGTAATTTTAACCACTGATTCTTCACAGCAAACATTTAGTATATCCCTCCTTTAAAAAGTAATTGTAACCACTGATTCTTCACAGCCAAACATTTAGTATATCCCTCCTTGAAAAAGTAATTTTAACCACTGATTCTTCACAGCCAAACGTTTAGTATATCCCTCCTTGAAAAAGTAATTTTAACCACTGATTCTTCACAGCAAACGTTTAGTATATCCCTCCTTTAAAAAGTAATTTTAACCACTGATTCTTCACAGCAAACGTTTAGTATATCCCTCCTTTAAAAAGTAATCTTAACCACTGATTCTTCACAGCAAATGTTTAGTATATCCCTCCTTTAAAAAGTAATTTTAACCACTGATTCTTCACAGCCAAACGTTTAGTATATCCCTCCTTGAAAAAGTAATTTTAACCACTGATTCTTCACAGCCAAACGTTTAGTATATCCCTCCTTTAAAAAGTAATCTTAACCACTGATTCTTCACAGCAAATGTTTAGTATATCCCTCCTTTAAAAAGTAATCTTAACCACTGATTCTTCACAGCAAATGTTTAGTATATCCCTCCTTTAAAAAGTAATTTTAACCACTGATTCTTCACAGCCAAACGTTTAGTATATCCCTCCTTGAAAAAGTAATTTTAACCACTGATTCTTCACAGCCAAACGTTTAGTATATCCCTCCTTTAAAAAGTAATCTTAACCACTGATTCTTCACAGCAAATGTTTAGTATATCCCTCCTTTAAAAAGTAATTTTAACCACTGATTCTTCACAGCCAAACGTTTAGTATATCCCTCCTTGAAAAAGTATTTTTAACTACTGATTCTTCACAGCCAAACGTTTAGTATATCCCTCCTTGAAAAAGTAATTTTAACCACTGATTCTTCACAGCAAACGTTTAGTATATCCCTCCTTTAAAAAGTAATCTTAACCACTGATTCTTCCAGCCCAGTCTCCTGAAAATGCGTATAAATACCACGAAGTGTAAAACTCGTGCAGTACATACGCCAAATTCCACTTTGGCGTGCATATGATACGCAAGTCCTTCCCATTCACTTAAACGGGGCATCTTTTTTTGTCGTTTTATTTATTGGTTTCTCAATTTTTTTGCAATTTTTTTACCATTTTCGCTTGGGTTTAGGGTTAGAACAACTTTTTGTTATTTAAAAATGACATCCTAACCCAAACCCAACTCTAACCCCAACTCCAAGCGACCATGGCTTAAATATGGACAAAAACATAGAGAAACCTGTATATTAACCTTATTAAGCAAATCTGAAATCTAACCCTAAACCCAAGCGAAAATGGTTTAAAAAACAGAAAAAATTGAGAAACCAATAAATAAAACGACAAAAAAAGATGCCCCGTTTAAGTGAATGGGAAGGACTTGCGTATCATATGCACGCCAAAGTGGAATTTGGCGTATGTATTGCACGAGTTTTACACTTCGTGCTATTCATACGCAACCTCAGGAGACTGGGTAGGATTCTTCACAGCCAAACGTTTAGTATATCCCTCCTTGAAAAAGTAATTTTAACCACTGATTCTTCACAGCAAACGTTTAGTATATCCCTCCTTGAAAAAGTAATTTTAACCACTGATTCTTCACAGCAAACGTTTAGTATATCCCTCCTTGAAAAAGTAATTTTAACCACTGATTCTTCACAGCAAATGTTTAGTATATCCCTCCTTTAAAAAGTAATCTTAACCACTGATTCTTCACAGCAAATGTTTAGTATATCCCTCCTTGAAAAAGTAATTTTAACCACTGATTCTTCACAGCAAACGTTTAGTATATCCCTCCTTGAAAAAGTAATTTTAACCACTGATTCTTCACAGCAAACGTTTAGTATATCCCTCCTTGAAAAAGTAATTTTAACCACTGATTCTTCACAGCAAATGTTTAGTATATCCCTCCTTTAAAAAGTAATCTTAACCACTGATTCTTCACAGCAAATGTTTAGTATATCCCTCCTTTAAAAAGTAATTTTAACCACTGATTCTTCACAGCCAAACGTTTAGTATATCCCTCCTTGAAAAAGTAATTTTAACCACTGATTCTTCACAGCCAAACGTTTAGTATATCCCTCCTTTAAAAAGTAATTTTAACCACTGATTCTTCACAGCCAAATGTTTAGTATATCCCTCCTTTAAAAAGTAATTTTAACCACTGATTCTTCACAGCCAAACGTTTAGTATATCCCTCCTTGAAAAGTAATTTTAACCACTGATTCTTCACAGCCAAACGTTTAGTATATCCCTCCTTGAAAAGTAATTTTAACCACTGATTCTTCACAGCCAAACGTTTAGTATATCCCTCCTTGAAAAAGTAATTTTAACCACTGATTCTTCACAGCCAAACGTTTAGTATATCCCTCCTTGAAAAAGTAATTTTAACCACTGATTCTTCACAGCAAACGTTTAGTATATCCCTCCTTTAAAAAGTAATCTTAACCACTGATTCTTCACAGCAAACGTTTAGTATATCCCTCCTTTAAAAAGTAATCTTAACCACTGATTCTTCCAGCCCAGTCTCCTGAAAATGCGTATAAATAGCACGAAGTGTAAAACTCGTGCAGTATACATACGCCAAATTCCACTTTGGCGTGCATATGATACGCAAGTCCTTCCCATTCACTTAAACGGGGCATCTTTTTTTGTCGTTTTATTTATTGGTTTCTCAATTTTTTTGCAATTTTTTTACCATTTTCGCTTGGGTTTAGGGTTAGAACAACTTTTTGTTATTTAAAAATGACATCCTAACCCAAACCCAACTCTAACCCCAACTCCAAGCGACCATGGCTTAAATATGGACAAAAACATAGAGAAACCTGTATATTAACCTTATTAAGCAAATCTGAAATCTAACCCTAAACCCAAGCGAAAATGGTTTAAAAAACAGAAAAAATTGAGAAACCAATAAATAAAACGACAAAAAAAGATGCCCCGTTTAAGTGAATGGGAAGGACTTGCGTATCATATGCACGCCAAAGTGGAATTTGGCGTATGTATTGCACGAGTTTTACACTTCGTGCTATTCATACGCAACCTCAGGAGACTGGGTAGGATTCTTCACAGCCAAACGTTTAGTATATCCCTCCTTGAAAAAGTAATTTTAACCACTGATTCTTCACAGCAAACGTTTAGTATATCCCTCCTTGAAAAAGTAATTTTAACCACTGATTCTTCACAGCAAACGTTTAGTATAGCCATCCTTGAAAAAGTAATTTTCACCACTGATTCTTCACAGCAAACGTTTAGTATATCCCTCCTTGAAAAAGTAATTTTAACCACTGATTCTTCACAGCAAACGTTTAGTATATCCCTCCTTGAAAAAGTAATTTTAACCACTGATTCTTCACAGCCAAACGTTTAGTATATCCCTCCTTGAAAAAGTAATTTTAACCACTGATTCTTCACAGCAAACGTTTAGTATATCCCTCCTTTAAAAAGTAATCTTAACCACTGATTCTTCACAGCAAACGTTTAGTATATCCCTCCTTTAAAAAGTAATCTTAACCACTGATTCTTCCAGCCCAGTCTCCTGAAAATGCGTATAAATAGCACGAAGTGTAAAACTCGTGCAGTATACATACGCCAAATTCCACTTTGGCGTGCATATGATACGCAAGTCCTTCCCATTCACTTAAACGGGGCATCTTTTTTTGTCGTTTTATTTATTGGTTTCTCAATTTTTTTGCAATTTTTTTACCATTTTCGCTTGGGTTTAGGGTTAGAACAACTTTTTGTTATTTAAAAATGACATCCTAACCCAAACCCAACTCTAACCCCAACTCCAAGCGACCATGGCTTAAATATGGACAAAAACATAGAGAAACCTGTATATTAACCTTATTAAGCAAATCTGAAATCTAACCCTAAACCCAAGCGAAAATGGTTTAAAAAACAGAAAAAATTGAGAAACCAATAAATAAAACGACAAAAAAAGATGCCCCGTTTAAGTGAATGGGAAGGACTTGCGTATCATATGCACGCCAAAGTGGAATTTGGCGTATGTATTGCACGAGTTTTACACTTCGTGCTATTCATACGCAACCTCAGGAGACTGGGTAGGATTCTTCACAGCCAAACGTTTAGTATATCCCTCCTTGAAAAAGTAATTTTAACCACTGATTCTTCACAGCAAACGTTTAGTATATCCCTCCTTGAAAAAGTAATTTTAACCACTGATTCTTCACAGCAAACGTTTAGTATAGCCATCCTTGAAAAAGTAATTTTCACCACTGATTCTTCACAGCCAAACATTTAGTGTATCCCTCCTTGAAAAAGTAATTTTAACCACTGATTCTTCATATATCTTCATCCTTTGGTAGTGAAAACAACCCAAACTGAAAATACAGCGTGATATGATGTTTACACACTTACTAGCTGTTGGCAGGTCATAGTTTTCATTTCTCCCACGGGCCAGGCTGTATATAGGCGGATATTATTATATAAAGTCAGGCAGGAAATTCAATCCATATGACGACTCGTTTCAGCGATTCAGAGTCAACTCCCAACTTTAGAAGCCAATAACTTTATTAATCGGGGCACTTTTTGGTTCAACTACTTTGCACATTGTTTACATTGATGGACAGCTCCATGACACACTCCAATACAGGTCAGTTTCGATTTTGGATCTTTAAATTGCAATTCTGTCGAGAGATACTTCTTTAAGTTACACAATGCACCTTTAATATGATTAATAATAAATATAGCAAACTTACTACAAAGTCCCAGTTTCGCTTGTAATGACTGGAGAATAAGTTGGTTATTTTTTATTAATAATCTGAATTTGGTAATATGAAAAAAAAACAATAGTATATATATATATATATATATATATATATATATATATTAGGGCCGGGACTTTAACGCGTTAATTAAGATTAATTAATTACACAAAAATAACGCGTTAAACATTTTTAACGCATTTTAATCGCACTTATTTTTGCACCGCGGAACATTTCTCATGAGTTTCGGCGGACCGATTATACTGGAGCACCAACTAGCGTTCATGACTTCACAACAAACCACAGTGAACATGAACCAAGAGGCTGATGAGATCGCTTTGGTTGGCCCCGTGGATGGGAATTTTTTTTTATAAAAAACGAACGGATGTAAGCGTCGATAAAAGCATGGTTGTTTGTAAGCTATATGCAACAAGGAATTCACATATCACCGCAGCACATCGAGCATCTCAATGCAAAACATACAGCAGCTAGCGTAGACATTAGCCCGACTCCGGGCACAACGACTTAAGCCCTATTCGGACGGGATTAGTTTCACAGGGGTAGATGGCGTAATGTAATTTTACCACAGGACGTCGGGTAATATAAATGGTCAATTCGGACGGGATTAGAAATCTCTGTAAAACATTCAGAAGTGGGAGGGGTAACTCGTTGGCGCAGCGCGTCACCTCTCGTCTTCACGTGCACTTTACATTGCTTCCAGATATCAGATGTGCAAACAACATGACACAGACAAAGAAAACGCGAAACACTGCGTTAAATTTCAGTTTGGGGAGAACGTCAGTTTTGTAAACAGTTCCGCGCATTCAGAAGTGAATTTGACTTTTTTTTTAAGTTTGTGTCGTGTTTTATTCAGAAACTGACCTGCCACTGACTTGTTTCTCCGTCTAGAACGCAGGTAAATGCCTCTTTAAGCGCTTTTATATTTAAATGAAACCCGCAAATTAAAAGGAAATGACGTGATTTACGTGTATATTTACAGCTGGTCGATTCGCACTGGATTAGTATTACCTGAGGTAATTTCTCCGGACCTTTTTACAGAAGGTAAAAGACGCCGTAATCTTTACTGACATTGTCCGTAATGATTACTGACATGGAGCATTCGGACTGGACTAAAATCACAGAGAACCTCTGATAAAAACTTGCTTTACCCCACCTCCCTATGTAAAACTAATCCCGTCCGAATAGTACTTTATTCGGACGGGATTTTTACATAGGGATGTGGGGTAAAGCAAGTTTTTATCAGAGCTTCTCGGTGATTTTAGTCCAGTCCGAATGCTCCATGTCAGTAATCATTACGGACAATGTCAGTAAAGATTACGGCATCTTTTGCCTTCTGTAAAAAGGTCCGGAGAAATTACCTCAGGTAATACAAATCCAGTGCGAATAGACCAGCTGTAAATATACACGTAAATCGCGTCATTTCCTTTTAATTTGCGGGTTTCTTTTAAATATAAAAGCGCTTAAAGAAGCATTTACTTGTGTTCTAGACGGAGAAACAAGTCAGTTACAAGTCAGTTTCTGAATAAAACACGACACAAACTTTAAAAAAAAAAGTCAAATTTACTTCTCAGAGGCATGGAACTGTTTATGAAACTGACGTTCTCCCCAAACTGAAATTAAACACAATGTTTCGCGTTTTCCTTGTCTGTGTCATGTTGTTTGCACATCTGACATCTGGAAGCAAGGTAACTGCACGTGAAGACGAGAGGTGACGCGCTGCGCCAACGAGTTACCCCTCCCACTTCTGAATGTTTTACAGAGATTTCTAATCCCGTCCGAATTGACCATTAATATTACCGACGTCCTGTGGTAAAATTACATTACGCCATCTACCCCTGTAAAACTAATCCTGTCCGAATAGGGCTCAATAAACAATATTTTGTTGCTTAAGCTTATGTATTCAGTCATTATTCATGGTACACTCTAAGAACGAATGTGTTAAAAACAACACATTAGTGTTGATTCTGGGACATCATACTAACTGCGTCGTCCTGGAATCCACCCATCTCTGTGTTATTATTGAAACAACACATTTTGTGTTACTTTTAACACAACACGTGTTATACTTGAACACAAAATCAAGACAAAATGACTCATAATGTGTTAAAATTACACATAATGTGTTAAAAGCTTACAGCACAATGATGTGTATAAAATTAACACATCCTTTCTAAGATACTAAAATCCATGTAAAAAATTACTTCTTAATGTTCTCAGGTCAAATATTTATATGCGATTAAAATGCGATTAATTTAGATTAATTAATTACAAAGCCTCTAATTAATTAGATTAATTTTTTTAATCGAGTCCCGGCCCTAATATATATATATATATATATATATATATATATATATATATATATATATATATATAAAACAGAGAATTTTAACACTGATATGACGAGAACTAATGTCTCCTATCAATCAAAATCTTAAAAAAACATCTACTTGATGCTCCAAAGTCTTTTCAGGCTCTCTTCTTGTCCTTTCATCTGTTCTCTTTCTATGACCGCGTCCTCCGGTTACCATTCAATCAGCCACAGAGAGGACTAGCAAGTGACTTAATCCATCACAGCTTAATTTAACACATTTTAGCTTAGTTAAAACCTGAAGTTCTCCATCTGTCATGAATGGTCAAAACAGTGCAGACTCCAGCAAGCTACCTACAGTAGTAATGAATGCAGAAATGTTGTCTATATGATATGAAAGTTGTCGAATATATACAGCAGGTATGTGGCAGCTGAGAGACTTGAAATCAGAAAGAGAAGAAAGTAATAAATTATTTGTGTTAGAGAACTGAACTTATTTAAGATCAGTTTTACTCAGTTATCTCTTGCCAGAAACTTCCTCACTACAAACACATTGATCCCAAGAGACCGTGTTTGATGCATGACCACTGGGTTATCGGTTGATTTCTCCAGGAACATTTGAGTTAGGAAGTGTATACGGATGAAAGATATCTCAGGTCTCAGTCATACATGATTCAGAGATGCCCTGAGGAGCATCAGCCCACACAGAGCTCTGTGACAAACACACACACACACAGAGAAAGAAAGAAACTCTTGTCATATATATATTATGTTATTTTTGTCATTTCTGCACCACGAGCATCAATAAATTGAAATGCAAAATGAATAATTATGTTCGATTTCCAATCCAGGCCACAAAAAAATCTCCACAGCAGTTACCTTCGAATGTCTGCACTGTGTGTGTTTATGTTCAGGTAACTTAGCTATAAACATGTCAACCTTCAGAAACATCTGCCAGAACTATTTCTAATTTAACTTGCCTGCTGTAAGTTTTGTTTTTTGGTGTTGGGTTATATTGCTCTTTAATAATAACATGCTTGTAATGTTTCACTTTTGTTTGTATATTCATGTATATTTGTTAGGAGTTGAGTCACTTGTATGTTTGTTCGTCTTTGTTCATATATAATGTGGACAGACTGTTGAGGGGAGTAGTGACATGAATCACACATTACTCCACACTCAAATCTCTATGATATTTCTGTAACAGTGTGTCTGGGTTTAGACTGAGAAATTGGCAGGGTAATCTAATGTGGAGACCCACGGGAAACCAATTTCATTGGTACAGTCACAGATGGAGATCTGACATTTTCAATCTCCCACAAACCATAGCAGCACACATTAACTATAGTGACTCACACAAACACATCTCTCTCTCTCTCTCTCTCTCTCTCTCTCTCTCTCTCTCACTATATATATATATATATATATATATATATATATATATATATAATGTCATATGTAGCATAGTAAATAAATTCTAAGGCAGGTCTATCCATTTCTTACATTGTGAATGGCTATCTCACGAGAATTCATACATATTTTACAAGTTGGGTAACCACATTCATACGTTTTGGTAGGATTTGCCTTGACCCCTGTGTCACCAACCGGAGCGGGCCACTAATGCCCCTCCGGGCATTCCACCTTGAGGAGGTCCCCAACAGCACCCCAATGACCAAACACACAAAGCAGGTAAGTAAAATTAAAACAAACTTTATTTAAATTATCTAAAACTATGGTGGGAGAGGGGAAAAGGGGGAGCTAAAATAATCCTTCTTCTGCCTCCCAGCTGGATCTTGCAGGAGGGGAGAGGGCCAGGTGCCAGAGACAGGGGCACTACTATGGGGGAGACAGGGGGACGGAGCTCCTTGTCTCTTGAACCCGTGGCGCCCTCCTCTTCTCCTGGAGGCAGAATAAAACAACAATTAGTGGATGCACAAGGTAAGTATGAACTTCGCTAGGCGCGCTGGACTGAATCGACAAGGCGTCTGGGTACATATAGCTCTTAGCTCGGCTCTAGTGTGGCTCTGCGGTTCACTGGGTGTGCTGCTCTGAATCAACAGACGACTCGGGTACGTATAGCTTTTAGCTTGATTCTAGCGTGGCTCTGTGGTGCACTGGGTGTGCGGCTCTGAAGCTACAAGCTCTTCAGGTGAGTATG
Organism: Misgurnus anguillicaudatus; assembly: GCF_027580225.2. Taxonomy (NCBI): domain Eukaryota; kingdom Metazoa; phylum Chordata; class Actinopteri; order Cypriniformes; family Cobitidae; genus Misgurnus; species Misgurnus anguillicaudatus. The sequence continues at coordinate 60,319,786 of NC_073357.2, forward strand.
ACTTGCAATGTGATCTCCTCCACAGCACTTCAATCACATGCTCGCGGACTCTTCAGCGGGATCGTGCTGTGGTGGCGGTTGGGGTTAGGGACGGGGATATGGGCTTGATTTTGTTGTTGTTGTTTTTTATGAGAATTGTAAAATTTTGCACAATTAACTACATATGAATTGATACGAATTAGCCAACTCTTAAAATATGTACGATTTCTCGTGAGATCAGGCTTGAATGGCTAAGGGGGCATGCACACCAAAGCTTTTACGCCAGCGGTCGGCGCATGTTTTCAATTGTTTCCAAGGGAAGCTCGGCGTTTTACAAATAGGCCAGCAGCTAGCGTTTTTCCATGCTTGGCGCTGAGCGTCGGGTGAAAAGCTCCGCTTGTTAATGTCGGTCCTCACACGGCCGTCCAATCAGAGTGGATTAGACGCGGTACATTACCACAGCAACCAACTGGCTTACAGCTGAAGTATCAGAGCCATAGATATGTATAAAGACAAGCGGCTCTATCATACACCTGTCTTTTGCTAGTTTCAACCCTGCGCAATTATAATTTTCACGTTTAGCGCCACGTTGTTTAAATAGCAAATGCATTTGCGCCCAATGTTGCGCCCATGGGCGTTCTGGTCTGAAAATGAGGTGTGTTCAGGCGCATTGTTGGCGCGTTGCTATTTTGAGGAAACTAAAATAGACTACGCCATTGACCAACAAAAACCTGCTCTAAAGTCTAAAGTCAATGGCGCAATATGTTTTTGTTATTTAAAGAGCGCATAAGTAATATGCGCCCATAAACGGGACAACAACGCGGGTTTGCTTATCACATACATGAATGCGCAGAAGCACAAAAACGCTTTTAAATATGAAAGATTAAAGGATTGAATGTAAAAGATTATTATTGAGTCTCTTGGACATAAATGAGGACTAATTATGAGACGCTAGAAGGCGTAAAGAGTACCTTCACCTGTAGACTGGTAAGTAAATAAATGCTTTGCTTTTAACAAACGCATCTGTTTTAAATGTTTTTCAAATGCTACCCTACGGATTTATTGTATATGATGACTCTGTACCTGTGGATATGGTGAGATGAAAAACATTTTAAGTAATGCTTTGTAAAAATCCCATGGCGTTGTCCCAGTGCTGAAAGGCTTTTAGGCTTTTGAAGAGCGAGTGTGTTAAGAGGACAAGATTTTGCTGAGGTTTAACTGGTGAGTACTGCTTTCTTCTGGATCTCAATGTTCAGTAATTCAGCCCTGCAGGGGTCGTTGGATGTGCTTCTGTGAACCCTTAAAATGTTTTTGCCATTTTCTAAAATTTTGTACTGGTCCCCAAATTTCACATCCATATAAATAATTGGTTTTATTATTGAATTACATAATTTTATTCAAGTTTTAATGGGTAATTTTAAGTGAACCTCTGAGCTTTTTCAACCAGTGTTTTGACAAACAGATCGAAGCTTCCCGTAGCACTGATGTTGATGCCCAGATAACAGTAGCTGGTGCTATGCAGTAGGATTTGGCCATTGTAAGTGAACTGGTGTTTGTTTCCCTGGAACACCATTATTCTGGTTTTGTCCAGATTGACTTTCAGGGCTCATTCATGACAGTACTGTTCCAGCAGGGACGGGCTTTGCTGGAGACCCTCGGGTGTGTGGACAGCAGGACCAGATCATCCTTATATATAGGACGGGGACAGTAGAGCGCTCCAGCGATGATGCCAGGTCATTTAGGTAGGTTAGAGTCGGACGCATACTGCATCCATGTCTAACTACACATTAGAAAAACTTTTTTGGTTATTGATTTTCACTGCACATTTAATGTTGGTGTACAGGGATTGTATCAAAAGCTTTCTCGCCAATGCCAAATTTGTACGAGTTTTTTTTTCAGTAAACCGCCATGCTGTTGAATGCTTTTTTAAATCTACAAAACATTTTCCTTTATTTGTTATTGATGTTTTTGTTAATTAGAGTGTGAAGAGAAGAGATGTGGTCGGATGTGCGTTGTTTTGGTAAAAATCCAATTTGTGCTTCATTTTCAATGTTCTGTGTAATTTAATATTGTGGTCTAATGTTTCTTATACAGAAAACCTTCACACTTATTACAGATGAGATGAACAACGTCCTGTGTGCTTTTATTATTTTGTGCAAGAAACATTAAATACATCAAAACAAGAAACAGCTATGCCAGAAACAGTAACTGAGTTGCAAGCAGCTGCATGATTTAGTCCAAATGAAAGCCCTTTTCACACAGAGATTACAGAAAATACACAAAAATGCGTCTTAAGTTTGCTATCCAGAGAAAGCATGTGCATTTTAGTTTATGACAAGATCATAAGGAGGGTGTGATGCGCTGTTCTGTCATGCTCATGAATTATTTAAGTTTCAGCGTGGATAGTGACCTCTGCTTTAGTTCAGTTGGCTGACATTTCATGTTGATCTGCGTTTAAATCTCTGCGTCAAAGAGCTGAACCATAACTTCTGGTTGCGATGACACGTCCACACGGGCACACTCCTTACATCATTGAATGCACGCACATATTCCAGAAAATCATTAGCAATGTGATCAAAAGATCCCATATAAATCCCCTACGCATTTCCGTGTATTTTGTAATCTCTGGGTGATTTCCGTGTATGTTACAGTATTGTTAAGTCTTCTACAGGAGCAATCCCAAAACATTTACGGGATGCGTTTGTACTCACACAGAAGCCTCTCTGCCAATTTTACGGAAATTTTCTGTGACCAAAGTGCTGTGTGAATAGGGTTTAAGCTACAAATCAGCAAGGACTAGTTAGTCTGGGACCAATTGTTGGTTATTGATAAATTTACCATAAACTAAATATAATTGAATAACTTGATAAAAATAAACTACACTCAAAAAAATGTACTTTCACGTTTGCCAATTTTACTTAGTTCTTTCATGTTGTGATAACTTAAAAAAAATCTATTTAACAATGTGAACTAAATTTAATCTAGTTCATTCAACAAAAAGTGTGTCTTGTCAGCTTTACTTAAATATGGTTTGTTCAGCCAACATAACATTGTTGCATTAAAGTAACAGATTAAGAAAACCAATACAGACTTGCATCTCATTGGCTGAGGATTTTGCAGTGTATTATGGGTAATTGTTTTTCTGGCACCCTCTTGCAGAAGGGTAGCACCATTAGATGAGTAATAAAATATGAATCAATAAACTTGTACTAATATATCTTAGAACAAAACAAACAAACAAATGGTTTGGAATGTTACATTGCATTTCAAATATGTTTGTTCAATGTTTGATAAACTGTAATAAAAACTTAAATTGTAATCAAAAGGGTTGGCGTTTATAAAATGGCATTATTCAAATTTTATGTCATCATTAATAAAGAAAATGTACAGTTAACTAAATTTTTATTTGTTGACTCTACTAAGGCTTGTTACGTTTACTTAAACTTCTTTTGTAAAATGAACTAAATTATTGTTTGTTGAGATTACTTAATCAAATTGTGTGGAACCTGTTGACATAATATTTTTAATTAAACCTAACATTTCATTTTTTTGTGTATTGAATTTGCTAAATTTTTTTAGGTAAGTGGTTGCCATCAATTAAATTATATTAATTTAGATATATGTATTTAGTTAAACTTACTCAATTGTTTTTAGTTACCTTAGCACAATCAATTGTAACTGGAAATCCTCGCCGAGCTTTAGCAATATTGCTTTAATACAACACAAATTATTCATGTAGTCCAAACTTAAATGACTCAAGTTCACATCGATTGATTTAAAACACATGTGATATGACTAGATATGACCTGATTCTGTTAATTATAATTCTGATAATGACGTTGTATGCTATAAATTATGGTTATATTTAAGAAGGTCAAGAGCTCTGACGTGAGTAATCTCAATGTCACATATATTCAACACTTTTCATTAACACAAACAGCCATAAGCAATCTTAATCTGTCCACAATGAATGAACATCTGTGAATTATTTATCATTTAAATCTTTCTTCCATGTGTATAAAGCAATCAATACATGCTTGACATAAAATGTAGGTATAACCAGGAGCTATTCTAATGCAACAATCTGCATGCATACACACACACACACACACACACACACCAATAAATATAAGCTCACAGATGTTAGACCTTTATGTTTTTGCAGTTTGAATAACTATTTAAAGTATAATAAACTACACAAAAGTTGGTTTTGTGGGACCTAACGTTATTGTACAATTACACCAAACGTGACATGAGTGCAAACGTTACAACTTACCCAATAAGTGGGGTTTATTGTTACACCTGCTAAAATAACACCTGTCTATACTAAAGGTTAATATTGTTTATATATCTGCCTATAATAGATAAATATCCACACATTCATCCATCCATGATCCTTCATCTAACCATCCTTGTATTGCACAGAATTGCATATAGATTTTTTTGAAAGTGCTGCACCATTAAGACAAAATAAATCATAATAGTAAGTTATTTCCCCTGATATTGTATTAACATTTTTCATTTTGATGATTAGTATTTACATTGTTTTCATTTCATTATCATTGTATACCTGAGACTGTGTGACAACTAACCCCGCTGTGTAAAAATGTTTTCAATCCCAGCTATCAGTTACTAGGAATTGCTGACATGTTTTAAAATGGTTTGTTTTAGGTAACAAGACAGTGATTCAAATAATATAAGATTGGATTTGGTGACTTCTACACCCAACTCAGAAATAAATAAAAAAATTCCCAAAAGGGATTAATAAAGTTCCTATTTATCTATAAAGAAATTTACTTCCATGCGTCCAAAAGACTCTTTGTTCAATATCTTAATTAAAACACATTAAAACTTTTCACAAATTCACAGGAGATCTTCTGACAGTAAGAGAAAAAGACCAAAAGCACAGATTGCTCGGCCCTGTACACATGCTACAATTAACCCCGCGTTAGTTTATGCCCCACTCACTCCTATGCTATATATATTTACAGTGGATCTTATTTATACTGAAATCTTGATTTATTGTCTCAATCGCCCTCATCACAACATATCTGCCTAATAATTAGAATTACATGAAACTGTTTTTATATTCATAATGAAAAGGATCCTTTATTAAAGGTGCAGTGTGTACATTTTAGTGGCATCTAGTGGTGAGGTTGCAAATTGCAACCAATTCACTGCAGTTCACTGCTCACCCCTCGCTTTTGAAATGCATAGAGAATCTACGGTAGCCGCCACCAGACAAACATGTCATCTTCGGAGACAACTTAGTAAAAAAGTTTGTCTGTTAAGGGCTTCTGTAGAAACATGGCACAAAATGGCGACTTCCATGTAAGGGGACCCTAGGGATGTAGATAAAAACGTCTCATTCTAAGGTAATAAAAACATAACGGTTCATTATGAAAGGTCTTTATACACCACGATAATATAGTTTTGTATATTATTTTGCATTTCTGTTAAGAGGTTCTTATAAGAATTACACACTGCACCTTTAAAAATAGATTTCTTTAGGGATGCACTGATCAACCTCAGCAGATCAAAGCAATTTTTCCACTGTCCGACATCGGCTGATTGTTTAAAATCAGGGCAGAGTACATACAGGCAATCAAAAGGATAATAAAAACGCACCAGAGCTCATATTGTGTGATTATTTTGAATTGGGTCACAATGAGTTGCAGTTTATATGGTCTGAACTTTTACGATTTCACAGCATAAAAATTTATGTTAAAAGCAAAACTATCAGTATCTATATCAGCATGTCACTATACAATATCTGTATGTTTGTATTGGTGCATTCGTAATTTCTTTATAAAATAAATCTGCTGTCTGTATCTGTCAAAGGCATACAATAAGGTCTTATGCACATTAGATGCTTCACCTAAAAAATAAAGATGTTTATTTATATCGTTGCCTTAATGTGATTTGTGTCTAGGACAGATGTTATGACCCACACAGAGATCTGATCTCACCTTCACCTAGTCAGTCTGATTACATGAGAAGACTAAGCCTCAATTCATAAGAACTGTGACAACATCTCCGATGCTTGAAGTGAGCGGTTAATCTTACAGTGTGATTGACTGGATTAAATTACTATCCTAAACTTTCATTTAAACCTCCATCAAAATGTCTTTCTCCCCACCAATCTTGACACGCTGAGATATAAGAGAAAAGTATTAAATGTCCCATTACGTTTGACGTCTCGACCGACTCGTAAATATCACGCCTCACCTTTGACTTAAACCTGGTTCCTCCTACTAATACGAAAGTAAAGAAAATAAATATAGTGCCAATGTTGACGGTATAATCTAGCAATAAATATTCATGAGGACTAGAAAATCAGCTGCAGAACTGCTGTTAAAAGCATTCGCCTCTCCATCGGCGTTCAGGAATTAGACACACTCACAATATTTATGTCTCACAAGAAGGAGAGCAAGGACACAACATTGCTGTTTCCTGAACTAAAGGGATAAAATATAAAATAATATCATAGGCACAAGCACTATAAAGAGTTAATGATGTTTCATGTGTGTGCCGGTGAATGAGAGCATTTAAACATGACAATTATAATAACAAGCTCATTTAAACCCATTATCATCCTTAATGGTGAGAGTCTCTACTGCTGAGACTGTTATCTTCATCTCTTTCCATGAATTTAGGTCATTGTATTTCAGGATGAGCAGAAATTCAGTCGTTACCTCTGATAATGACACACAGCAGTGAGTTTGGTCTCTCTGTCCCTCTGTTTGTGTGCAAATATGTTTATTACCTTGTGGTTTTTAGTTGCACTCTTAAAAATAAAGATGCCTAATGGGTTCTTCACAGCGATGCAATAGAAGGACCATTAAAAAAAACTGTTCAGTCAAAGGTACTTTTTAGAAGAACTATGTCTGTATGAAACAGAAAGATTCCTCAGATGTTAAAGGTTCTTGATTCAACCAAAAATGGTTCCTCTGTGGCATCATGAAGAACCTTTTGCTTTTAAGACTGTATAAGCATTTATGGTTCCCCACAGAACCTTAGGTCAAAGGCTCTTATAAAAACTATTTAGTTCTGACCTTTTTCCATTATAAAAACTCTTTATACATCAGAAAGGTTCTGTGGGTGTTAAAGGTTCTTTGTGAAACGCTAAAGATTTTGGGGCTTTATCTTTAAGAGTGTATTTTATTCTAGTCTGTTTAGTCTGACAGCTTTACTCTCTGCTTATATAAGATAACAACTAATTAACCTCTCAACAAAACACAAAGGATGCGTTTGTGTGAAGACATTTCGTTTCTCTCGTGATTCATTGGTGCCGGTTACGCGCTTGATGGATGTTGAATCAGTTTGGAGAGAGAGAGACCTGCTCGTGCCTGCGGTTACTGTTGTGCTTTCTGATGTCATAATGAAATGGAAAGGATGAACAAAATGAGAGAGAGAGAGAGAGACCTCGAGAGCGTGGCGTCCAGGTGCCGCCAGTTCTCCTTCACTGAAAACAAGCGAAGTTAATGCGCGTGAGGAGCGCGACATTTGCGCATGTGTGTTGTCAGGTAAGTGCACTTTTTCTGTCTTTGCGCTGGTTATACTGTAGTTGTTGTTTACGCATCAGTCAGACGGCCGTCGCTGTGTCGCACAATAGCGTAACAGGCGACGTACAGCATGATAAGCACAAAACGTGTAAGAAATGTGTTTGGAAAATATTTATGCATTTGTTTTGTTTATTTTATAAGTATTTATTTATAAGTCTGTATTGTGTTTTTATATAGTTATGAATAATATTTATTTGTTTCTGTTTAAATTACAACATGGCATGTTGGAAAATGATTTTGCTGGTTTGTTTCATGCACAGATGTCAGTGAAATGCTAATAAGGCGTTCCACTTTAATACAAACACAATAGGCCTACAAAAAAAGTAAAACGATGATTATAAATAAAACAATAATTTGAAATAGTTTACATATAGATATACAAAATGTATGGTGTGGGGGCAATCTCATTAAAATAAAGTTGCTCACTGTAAGCTGTGCATAATATTTGTATTAGTATGTAAGTATTTAAGTCGCAACACACTGAAATTGAGTCTTTAATGCTGGAAATATTGTTGGAAGGCAACAAGCAAACAAATAGGCCGTATTAATAAAAACTTTTGTTATGAAATGTATGCATTCTTTCAGCAAAACTATGAAAGTTATAAAGTTCAGTCGTGCTTAGTTTGGTTTTGCGCAACTACGCATTCACTTTACTTTTTATTTCTTCTTTGCATTCAGGCTGTTAATGCACGCAGATATGGACTTGGTTGAAGTATTAAAGTGCCAGTCCACGTTCGCGGATGACTGCGAACTTAACGCGTCTCTGACTGGTGACAGTGACACGCGTAACGCGACGCTTGGCGGTGGTTTGACGCATGAGGGCATGTCGCCCTTGATACCGGTGATCACGGCGGTTTACTCCATGGTGTTTGTCGTGGGACTGATGGGAAACTGTCTGGTCATGTATGTCATTATCAGGTATAGTATTCAATTCCAGAATATATAAGATTGTAGTTTTTAACATTTACAAAATATCTTTGAAAACACACTAGCACACACTCATATAAATAAAGAATCTTTAGTAACTCAATGATTCACCTTGAGAAACCCTCAGAAGAGAAATCATTTGGCAATGGTTTTAAAGAAATAGAAAATAAAAGTTTTTTGTGCAACATTGACAAACTTTTGGTATATATACTGCATGTCTTTTTGTTTATTTACTATACTGTCTATCGACCTACCCAGTGAACAAAAACCTGCACAATATTAATTTCCTTGCTTTCAGTCTTTCTCTCGTTTAAATGTCCATTACATTGACCTTTATAGCAGAATTCTTAAACATAATAGCAGCCGGATCCTTAAAAAATATTATTTCTTCCCCAGAGTTTTTCTATTACAGAAAAGGTCACAGTCAAAGAATGGATTTCTTTAATAACTTCAGAAAGATTACGACATGTGTTATCTTGAAGTACAAGCCTACGGTGAAGTCTTTTGCTTGAAGTGTTTTCAGATACATAGAGCAATCTCGTGTGCGAATTAATTGTGATTTAAAGAAATGATTTTCTGCCCTGCATCGCAGTCCATGCTGACTCAGAGATTTTTAATAGCACTGCTGTAGTTCCCTGCTGCCTTTCTCTATTTATGTCACCAGAGTTATGATAAATCAAAACTCTCCAAGTGAGCAACTAGACAGATAGATGAAGGAACACCACTGTAGGATCCAAAGAGAGAGAGAGAGAGAGAGAGATGTGATGTAAAACACATTAAAATGAAGGATGAACATATTTTCCACTATTTTTGTGTGTCATGTACCAATCACAGGTTATATGTTAGAGTAAAGCTTTACAGTCGAATGCATTCAAGATTTAAAGGGATAGTTCACCCAAAAATGAAAATGCTGTCATCATTTACTCTCAAAACCAGAATATATTTTGATAAATGATGGTAAGCACAATGTATATTTTTATCAAAGTACAATGAACTTGGAAATGGTAATGTGAGTTCCTTTCGAATTACACATTTCTATTTTAACTATATCTACAGGTACACTAAGATGAAGACTGCCACCAATATCTACATCTTTAACCTGGCACTAGCTGATGCATTGGTCACCACCACCATGCCGTTTCAGAGCACCGACCACCTGCTTAACTCGTGGCCCTTTGGTGAAGTTGTGTGTAAAGTCTTCATCTCTATTGACTACTACAACATGTTCACTAGTATTTTTACTCTCACTATGATGAGTGTGGATCGGTACGTGGCCGTTTGTCATCCTGTTAAAGCACTGGATTTCCGCACCCCTCTCAATGCCAAAGGCATCAATGTGGGAATATGGATTCTGTCATCCGCCGCTGGGATTCCAGCCATGGTGCTGGGAGGAACACAGACCAATAATGGTAAGTCTATTTTTCTGTATCTTTTTTGTAACTGATCAGACAAGTTGTTGTCCCAAATCAGACAATTTCTTATGAACTAGCAAACTATACTTATAACCTTCATATAACCTTTAAACTTCAAATACTGACGACTCATGCATTCAAACTACAGTAGGCCTATCCTAGCTAACCAGGAACATTCCCATAACTTTGGCTAACGTTTTCTACAGGTTCTTTAAAGTTATCAAAAACATGTTCTTGCAATAACATTAGTAGAACATTTCCCTAACATTATCTGCAATTGATAAACGTCCTTAAAACGTGAGCATTAGAAACGTCATAATTGCATCGTTAGCTGGAAGTTCTAAAAACATTAGCATTGAAAACGTTACCATTGCGTAGGTAATTTAAAGTTTTTTAAAAATTTGGAAGAGCAAACGTTATAATTGCATTGTTAGTGAAACGTTCTAAAAACATTAGCACTTAAAATGTTACTGTTGCGTAGGTAATATAATGTTCTGAAAACATTAGCATTAGAAACATTATAATTACATTGTTAGCTGAATGTTTTTAAAACATTAGCATTGAAAACGTTACCATTGCGTAGGTAATTTAACGTTTTTAAAATGTTAGCAGAGCAAACTTTATAATTGCATTGTTAGTGGAACATTCTAAAAACATTAGCATTGAAAGCGTTACCATTCCGTAGTTCTAAAAACATTAGCATTGAAAGCGCTACCATTCCGTAATTCTAAAAACATTAGCATTAAAAGCGTTACCATTCCATAGTTCTAAAATTATTAGCATTGAAAGGGTTACCCTTCCGTAGTTCTAAAAAAACATTAGCATTAAAAGCGGTACCATTCGATAGTTCTAAAAACATTAGCATTAAAAGCGTTACGATTCCATAGTTCTAAAAATATTAGCATTGAAAGGGTTACCTTTCCGTAGTTCTAAAAAAACATTAGCATTAAAAGCGTTACCATTCCGTAGTTCTAAAAATATTAGCATTGAAAGGGTTACCATTCTGTAGTTCTAAAAAAACATTAGCATTAAAAGCGTTACCATTCCATAGTTCTAAAAACATTAGCATTGAAAGGGTTACCATTTCGTAGTTCTAAAAACATTAACATTGAAAGCGTTACCATTCCGTAGTTCTAAAAACATTAGCATTGAAAACGTTAACATTCCGAAGTTCTAAAAAAACATTAGCATTGAAAGCTTTACCATTCCGTATTTCTAAAAACATTAGCATTGAAAGCGTTACCATTCCGTTGTTCTAAAAAAACATTAGCATTAAAAGCGTTACCATTCCGTATTTCTAAAAACATTAGCATTGAAAGCGTTACCATTCCGTAGTTCTAAAAACATTAGCATTGAATGCGTTACCATTCCGTAGTTCTAAAAACATTAGCATTAAAAGCGTTACCATTCCGTATTTTTAAAAACATTAGCATTGAAAGCGTTACCATTCCGTTGTTCTAAAAAAAACATTAGCATTAAAAGCGTTACCATTCCGTAGTTCTAAAAACATTAGCATTAAAAGCGTTACCATTTCGTAGTTCTTAAAACATTAACATTGAAAGCGTTACCATTCCGTAGTTCTAAAAACATTAGCATTGAAAATGTTTACATTCCGAAGTTCTAAAAAAACATTAGCATTGAAAGCTTTACCATTCCGTATTTCTAAAAACATTAGCATTGAAAACGTTACCATTCCGTAGTTCTAAAAAAACATTGAAAACGTTACCATTCCGTAGTTCTTAAAAAACATTAGCATTGAAAGCTTTACCATTCCGTAGTTCTAAAAACATTAGCATTGAAAGCGTTACCATTCCGTAGTTCTAAAACATTAGCATTAAAAACGTTACCATTCCGTTTTTCTAAAAACATTAGCATTGAAAGCGTTACCATTCCGTAGTTCTAAAAACATTAGCATTAAAAGCGTTACGATTCCATAGTTCTAAAAATATTAGCATTGAAAGGGTTACCTTTCCGTAGTTCTAAAAAAACATTAGCATTAAAAGCGTTACCATTCCGTAGTTCTAAAAATATTAGCATTGAAAGGGTTACCATTCTGTAGTTCTAAAAAAACATTAGCATTAAAAGCGTTACCATTCCATAGTTCTAAAAACATTAGCATTGAAAGGGTTACCATTTCGTAGTTCTAAAAACATTAACATTGAAAGCGTTACCATTCCGTAGTTCTAAAAACATTAGCATTGAAAACGTTAACATTCCGAAGTTCTAAAAAAACATTAGCATTGAAAGCTTTACCATTCCGTATTTCTAAAAACATTAGCATTGAAAGCGTTACCATTCCGTTGTTCTAAAAAAACATTAGCATTAAAAGCGTTACCATTCCGTATTTCTAAAAACATTAGCATTGAAAGCGTTACCATTCCGTAGTTCTAAAAACATTAGCATTGAATGCGTTACCATTCCGTAGTTCTAAAAACATTAGCATTAAAAGCGTTACCATTCCGTATTTTTAAAAACATTAGCATTGAAAGCGTTACCATTCCGTTGTTCTAAAAAAAACATTAGCATTAAAAGCGTTACCATTCCGTAGTTCTAAAAACATTAGCATTAAAAGCGTTACCATTTCGTAGTTCTTAAAACATTAACATTGAAAGCGTTACCATTCCGTAGTTCTAAAAACATTAGCATTGAAAATGTTTACATTCCGAAGTTCTAAAAAAACATTAGCATTGAAAGCTTTACCATTCCGTAGTTCTAAAAACATTAGCATTGAAAACGTTACCATTCCGTAGTTCTAAAAAAACATTGAAAACGTTACCATTCCGTAGTTCTTAAAAAACATTAGCATTGAAAGCTTTACCATTCCGTAGTTCTAAAAACATTAGCATTGAAAGCGTTACCATTCCGTAGTTCTAAAACATTAGCATTAAAAACGTTACCATTCCGTTTTTCTAAAAACATTAGCATTGAAAGCGTTACCATTCCGTAGTTCTAAAAACATTAGCATTGAATGCGTTACCATTCCGTAGTTCTAAAAACATTAGCATTAAAAGCGTTACCATTCCGTATTTCTAAAAACATTAGCATTGAAAGCGTTACCATTCCGTTGTTCTAAAAAAAACATTAGCATTAAAAGCGTTACCATTCCGTAGTTCTAAAAACATTAGCATTAAAAGCGTTACCATATCGTAGTTCTTAAAACATTAACATTGAAAGCGTTACCATTCCGTAGTTCTAAAAACATTAGCATTGAAAATGTTTACATTCCGAAGTTCTAAAAAAACATTAGCATTGAAAGCTTTACCATTCCGTAGTTCTAAAAACATTAGCATTGAAAACGTTACCATTCCGTAGTTCTAAAACATTAGCATTAAAAATGTTACCATTCCGTTTTTCTAAAAACATTAGCATTGAAAGCGTTACCATTCCGTTGTTCTAAAAAACATTAGCATTGAAAGCTTTACCATTCCGTAGTTCTAAAAACATTAGCATTGAAAGCGTTACCATTCCGTAGTTCTAAAAAAACATTGAAAACGTTACCATTCCGTAGTTCTTAAAAAACATTAGCATTGAAAGCTTTACCATTCCGTAGTTCTAAAAACATTAGCATTGAAAGCGTTACCATTCCGTAGTTCTAAAACATTAGCATTAAAAACGTTACCATTCCGTTTTTCTAAAAACATTAGCATTGAAAGCGTTACCATTCCGTTGTTCTAAAAAAACATTAGCATTGAAAGCTTTACCATTCCGTAGTTCTAAAAAAACATTAGCATTAAAAGCATTACTATTCCGTAGTTCTAAAAACATTAGCATGGAAAACATTACCATTGCGTAGGTAATTAAACGTTTTAAAATGTTAGCAGAGCAAATGTTATAATTGCATTGTTAGTGGAACGTTCTAAAAACATTAGCATTGAAAGCGTTACCATTCCGTAGTTCTAAAAAAACATTAGCATTAAAAGCATTACCATTCCGTAGTTCTAAAAACATTAGCATGGAAAACATTACCATTGCGTAGGTAATTAAACGTTTTAAAATGTTAGCAGAGCAAATGTTATAATTGCATTGTTAGTGGAACGTTCTAAAAACATTAGCATTGAAAGCGTTACCATTCCGTTGTTCTAAAAAAACATTAGCATTAAAAGCATTACCATTCCGTAGTTCTAAAAACATTAGCATGGAAAACATTACCATTGCGTAGGTAATTAAACGTTTTAAAATGTTAGCAGAGCAAATGTTATAATTGCATTGTTAGTGGAACGTTCTAAAAACATTAGCATTGAAAGCGTTACCATTCCGTAGTTCTAAAAAAACATTAAAAGCTTTACCATTCCGTAGTTCTTAAAACATTAGCATTAAAAGCGTTACCATTCCATAGTTCTAAAAAACACTGAAAGCGTTACCATTCCGTAGTTCTAAAAACATTAGCATTGAAAGCTTTACCATTCCGTAGTTCTAAAAACATTAGCATTAAAAGCGTTACCATTCCATAGTTCTAAAAAAACACTGAAAGCGTTACCATTCCGCAGTTCTTAAAACATTAGCATTGAAAGCTTTACCATTCCGTAGTTCTAAAAACATTAGCATTAAAAGCGTTACCATTCCATAGTTCTAAAAAAACACTGAAAGCGTTACCATTCCGTAGTTCTAAAACATTAGCATTAAAAATGTTACCATTCCGTTTTTCTAAAAACATTAGCATTGAAAGCGTTACCATTCCGTTGTTCTAAAAAACATTAGCATTGAAAGCTTTACCATTCCGTAGTTCTAAAAACATTAGCATTGAAAGCGTTACCATTCCGTAGTTCTAAAAAAACATTGAAAACGTTACCATTCCGTAGTTCTTAAAAAACATTAGCATTGAAAGCTTTACCATTCCGTAGTTCTAAAAACATTAGCATTGAAAGCGTTACCATTCCGTAGTTCTAAAACATTAGCATTAAAAACGTTACCATTCCGTTTTTCTAAAAACATTAGCATTGAAAGCGTTACCATTCCGTTGTTCTAAAAAAACATTAGCATTGAAAGCTTTACCATTCCGTTGTTCTAAAAAAACATTAGCATTAAAAGCATTACCATTCCGTAGTTCTAAAAACATTAGCATGGAAAACATTACCATTGCGTAGGTAATTAAACGTTTTTAAATGTTAGCAGAGCAAATGTTATAATTGCATTGTTAGTGGAACGTTCTAAAAACATTAGCATTGAAAGCGTTACCATTCCGTAGTTCTAAAAAAACATTAAAAGCTTTACCATTCCGTAGTTCTTAAAACATTAGCATTAAAAGCGTTACCATTCCATAGTTCTAAAAAAACACTGAAAGCGTTACCATTCCGTAGTTCTTAAAACATTAGCATTGAAAACGTTAACATTCCGAAGTTCTAAAAAAACATTAAAAGCTTTACCATTCCGTAGTTCTTAAAACATTAGCATTGAAAGCTTTACCATTGCATAGTTTTAAAAACATTAGCATTGAAAATGTTACCATTGCATAGTTCTAAAAACATTTCTCTCTGTAATTCTCTTTTAACATTTATTTGTTTCTCAGGCACCACCGAATGCGCTCTGCAGTTTCCTGAACCATATGAATACTGGGACACGGTGATGAAGATCTGCGTCTTTGCCTTTGCCTTTGTCGCGCCCGTCCTTATCATCTGCGTCTGTTACTCGCTGATGCTCCTGCGTCTGCGCAGTGTCCGCCTGCTCTCCGGCTCTCGAGAAAAAGACCGCAACCTTCGTCGTATTACTCGTCTCGTCCTGGTGGTTGTGGCGGCTTTCATCATTTGCTGGACGCCCATTCATATATTTATCCTACTTAAAGCCCTGGTGGTGATTCCTGAGACGACACCCGTCATGGCCGCCTACTTTCTGTGTGTGGCGCTGGGTTACACCAACAGCAGCCTCAATCCTGTCCTTTATGCTTTCTTGGATGAGAACTTCAAGAGATGTTTCAAGGACTTCTGTCTGCCTGTAAGGGGACGAGCGGGAGGTTTAGGGGTTACGGGAGGAAGGGTTAAGGCGTCCAGGGAAGCCCCCGAGCTTGTAGAGAGACCACCAAGGACGGCAAAGCCGGCATGACTAGCCGTGGAACTGTCCACCATAACACAGACCGTGAAGGAGGATTCAAACACACTGGGATTGACGCAAGTTTCTTCTGCGCTCTGATGAAATCGTGCAACATTTGAACAAACAGTATTAAGGTTGAGCCGGTTGTTCAAACGTTGCACGGCAATAAGACTGACAAAGTGTGAATAAGCAGCTATAGCTTTGTTTGATGGCGACCATTAGGACTTCAGTAGTTTGCATATTTTTAATTAAAGGAAGAAAAGGAGAGCGGATATAAAAACTGACTAAAAGCCTGAGGCTGTCAGGGCTGTAGCTCAGTAGGTTGTTCATGTGGTTGCACATAAGAGTCATTAGGAGTCATGGGGGCACAGGATCAATTGTGTGATCATGGCCCAGTTTTGCTTAATTAAAAGTCCATTAATAAATAAAAAATCTATAAACCACACCTGCATGTTACTCAACAGAAAATCGCCTGATGTGTAAAGCCATCACAC
The DNA here is from genome assembly GCF_027580225.2 of Misgurnus anguillicaudatus. NCBI lineage: Eukaryota > Metazoa > Chordata > Actinopteri > Cypriniformes > Cobitidae > Misgurnus > Misgurnus anguillicaudatus. The sequence continues at coordinate 60,336,187 of NC_073357.2, forward strand.
AGCCATATGTTAAAATAAATTAATTTAATGTATCGACATGTAAAATCTCTCAGATACTGTAAGGTGTGATGAGCTAACAGACAGTCTTATACTTCTGTCTCTATATTTGAGGTTAACAGTAATATCATAAAACCTTGCAGATCAAATTTTACTCCGTCATTAAAAGAAGAAAAAAGGAGCAATGCTTTGCATAATAATACCTAAGGATTATTAGGCTTTCTTTTTTGTGTTTGATTTTTGTGAAGACCTGTAAGATTAACATATTTTGGATTATAGTGAATGAGGCTGGATTCTTTTTAGGTTGGAATTTTAATGTAAAGTTGTAAATAGCATAAGTCTCAGGGATTTGTGCATGGTTCGGATTTATTTCAATTCATTTTATAATCAGACTGTCTGTTCGTGGCTCATGACGCATGGGCACAGTAAATCAGTAAAAAAAGCGTCTGCTCAATGCATAAACGTGAATGTTAATTTATGGCTGACTACTGCTATATGTGCAGTAAGACAAATCATTCAATCGTTCCATGTTTCTGTAGTCCCATTGCATTGCGTTACCAACACAAAGATTTTGCATACTGAAAAAATGTAAAGACTGAATGCACTGTAAGGCACTGGATTAAAGGTGTAATGTGAGGTTTTTAGCGGCATCTAGTGGTGAGAGTGCAAAATGCAACCAACCTAAATTTCGAAATGCAATGAGAAGCTACAGCCACTAGCCTAGTGAAAACCAGACCATTCTCAGTAGTAACTGAGTTATGGTCTGGCAAAGCTTCATAGACAAATCATTTCCAAAGGGGCGTCACCAACGGACCTCGCTTAACTCTTTCACCGCCAGCGTTTTTTAAAAAAGATGCCAGCCAGCGCCAGCGTTTTTCATGATTTTCACAAAAGTTTAATGTCTTCCAGAAAATGTTTTTCTTCAAATATATAAACATACAATATACCAAATGAAAGAACAGACCCTCTGCTTTCAAACAATAAAAAACCCGTTTCATCCTACCTTGAGTAGTTATTTTGTAATCAGCTTTTGAATATGGGTAGGTTTCTGCAAAAACACCACATTTTGAGCAAAAAGCAGAGATAATTCCATTTTTGTGACGGACTTTTCATAGAGATCCCATTCAGAGCGATCTTTAAAACAGACACGGACATGCAGCAGCTTGCCATAGGGCAATACTTCTGGGTTTAAAAAGTTGCGAAAGGGCGCCACCTAGTGGATAATAGCGGTATTGCGGAAAGACAGAAATACTCGTCATTGGCGGGGAAGTGTTTTCTCTTGATTGACGAGATATCTTGTCAATGGCGGGGAAAGAGTTAAATGCCTCTGGGCGCAATTGGATAGACCTAAAACCAATGAGAGCGATGAAGGGGATAACATATGCACCACTAACAGAGGGCTCGCCGCTCTCACTAAGACCCATTCGTTTAGCCACCAAAGTTGCAAGCTGGTATATCAGACTTTTGCCGGATCCAGTCGGTAAGACAGCAATAACATCTTTTTTAGATATGAAAACTTCGAGTGTTGTTCTTTGCTTGGGTTTTAACGAAAAGTAAAAGTTTAAAATGCTTAAAACCGACGCGATAGCTGATTCGAACGAGTGATGTGTCACAGCGACATCCATCTGTGTAATGTACAAAACCTGCTTTACTGTTGCTGCTGCATTGTGGTCATCGTGTAAAGCCCGCTCCAACATTTCTGATTTCTCGGCATTAGAAATGGGCTTGAATGGACTCTTTGCCAATTCAATTCAATTTTATTTATATAGCGCTTTTCACAATTTGGTAATTGTATCAAAGCAGCTTTACATAATAGATGCAGTGAAAAGCTGCAGAGCAAATCTAAATTTCCCGGAAGTTGTCTGAGTTTTCCCAAGCTATCACTTGACAAACATGTCAACTTAGAGCAGTTTGTCCGTTTAGGGCTACTGTAGAAACATGACGGCGACTTCCATGTAAGGAGACCCGGCATTTTTGTAGATAAACGCGGCTCATTCTAAGGTAATAAAAAAACAATAGAGTTCATTATGTAAGGTCTTTATACAACACTGATAATATAGTTATGTATATTATATTGGATTTCTGTCAAAAGATCATTCTCAAAGTTACACACTGCACCTTTAAATCATCTGCCAATGCATAATGTAAATGTTTCTCTATCGCATAGGTTATACAAATCAGCACAAATTTTCCTTGACACTAATGTGTCTCCAGTACTGTAGATTTACATTGCAATTCTGTGCCAGTAAAAAGAGCTGCTTGTAATCATTGTGTTATCTCACTAGGTTTAGTTTATTCTTTATCTGAATGTTATAAAATCTCAGTGTTTTAATATGGTGAGGGTCTCTAGCTCTATCTGCAATAAGCATTACATATGTTTGCTGAAATCTGTAACCGGTTTACTGTTAATAACTGGATGATTAAATATAATTACAGGTACATTTAGTTTCATTATTTGTGTGTGTGTGTGTGTGTGTGTGTGTGTGTGTGTGTGTGTGTGTGTGTGTGTGTGTGTGTGTGTGTGTGAGAAAGAGAGAGAGAGAAAGAGAGAGAGAGAGATAAAGAGGAAGTGTTTGTTTCTCTCTGCTAGTTTTGTTACATAATGTCAACACTGTTACTCTATCTTGGTGATCCATGACAGTAAGTACCAAACTATTAAAATAATTAGTTAAATAGTTGCATCTTTTCTGTGAAGAGGTATCTTTTACTGGTGTCTTCTTTAACCCGAATATACTGCTTATATACAAATGTATCTTTTAACCCTTGTGGGTTGGTCCAAATCACTACCTTTTCGGGTTGTTTGTGTACAAAAAAGGCTACTAAATTAAACGGCTATAAAAATGTATCTGTTAATCAACCTCAGTACTGATCAAAACTACCAAATGTTGACAAAATTTCCATGATTTTAACTCTTTAATTGCCAGTGGTGTCACTGATTTGGGGGGAAAACAAATAAAAAGTGATTGTGGAACATTGTCTTTGATGCATTTTTAGTTTTTGTGCAGCATCAGGTTTTATTTTTTTTAATATGGTGTTATACTCCATACAACTCAATGTACAATCCAGAAATTAAGCTCTGTTTATGCACAGGCCTACTAAAGGGTTAATGGTGCCAAATGGTGTACAACAGTACATATGACAAATTTTACCTCTTAACAAAAGAAAAAACCAACTATAATCAAGAATGCATGCAAAACATTTTTTTATAATGGAAGTCAATGGGGCAAAAACAGCCACAAACACCTAATTAGGGAGAAAAAATAAAATCTGATGCTGCACAAAGACTAAAAATGCATCAAAGCCAATATTTTTACCAATCTTTGACAAGCCCAAGACTGTGAAAAAGGTTTTAAAAAACAGTCCACAATCACTTTATATATTGAAAATTTGTAATTTGTGTGGTTTATTTTTTCATCAAATCAGTGACACCACTTTTGAACTTGGCAATTATAGAGTTAAAATCGTGGAAATTTTGTAAGCATTTGGTAGTTTAGATCAGCACTGAGGGCGATTAACAGATTTATGAAAAAAAAAAAAATTCTGATACATTTTTACAGCCATTTAAGGGTAGGGTAGTACATTTGCCCACAGTATATTGTTAAGTATTGGAAAAATTTCTAAGCATTTTCTCAAAATATGTGTAAATATAAGATTTGTCACCAAAAATCATTCCATTAGCTGAAACACAGAGAAAGTTGTGGCCAAATTAAGAAATAAAAAATAGTCCAATAGGCCAAAAATAGTCTCAACAACCCATAAGGGTTAAGTGGCATCATTTCAAGCTTGTATCCACAGCATCGTAGTGGCCTTTCTGCATGTCTGAGCTTTACAAAACTGTGAAAAACACATAAAGATTACAGTGTTTGTGCTGATTTTTAAAATCAATTATCGACTATATCTGTCCTAGAAGCTATTGTGAACACTCTATTTACATCTTCTGCTGATTTTTTTTTAAAAAGCTTAATGTGAACATTTGTGTGAAATATGAGATTTATTGCATTGTTAACGTTGTGTGTTTAGCTTTAAAAGCTGATTGTAATATATGGCAATGACATTTGATGTTGCAATAAACTGCAACCAAGTGAAATTATTTCTCTGCACTGTAATATAAAAATTCCCCCGATTTTAAATCCGTTTTCATGTGTCTTGTTATGCTGTAAGTCATTTACATTGCTGCCCTCAGGTTTGCTTTTGTTGGAATTTAACAGACACTGGAATGAAATGTCTGTCATACTACACGAAGAGATGCTGATTATGCACATTTGTAGTGAATCTGCTTTATAAATGGCTGTAATTTAGAGATCTGTTATTAAAGATGATTATCTTTGTGCAAATTAAAAGTGCAATAACATATTTTTTAAACCTATTAATCAGAAAGTGTTCTCCAAAGGGATAATTAACCCCACAATTAAAATTCTGTCATCATTTTTCATCCTCATGTTGTTTTAAACCTGTATGAAATTTTAATAAACACAAAAGAAGATATTTTAATAAATGATGGTAACGCAGCTGATTGTAACCATTGACTTTCATAGTAGTCATAAAAAATACGATGGAATTCAATGGGTACCATCAACTGTGCTTACCATCATTTAGCAAAATAAAAAAACTCATACAGGTTTATAACAACATGAGGATGAGTAAATGATGACAGAATTTTCATTTTTGTGTGAACTGTCCCTTTAATCAATTGCAATTTACTTTAACATGATTTAAAAAAGATTTCATTAATACAGTATAACTTTTCATACTTGTAGAACTGAGACACAATTGCAGGCCCTTATCAATGAGTAATGTTGATAAATATGAACAATTATTTTGTAATAAATTCTACATAAATACTGCATATGTCCTGTATGCATGATAATCTATCGAATAGCTCCCCCTAGCGTCTAGAACCACGCCACACGTTTTAAAATGACCAAATGTCAAAATAGCGTGTCCATTTATTTTACTCTTTATTTCAACATTGAGTATAATTTTAGTTCAAATATCTTAAATTATACAATGTTTTCATCTCGAGAAAATACTAAGATTAAAACGCCTATATAAACATTAATGTACTTAGGCCGTTTCTCAATGCAAATGCTGCAGCCTGCGGAGGACGCACATGCAGGCGGTATACGTCATCAAACCTGGTTTATTTATTAGCAGGTCATAAGCATAATAAAACAATTTACGGTTAACTAAGAATAATAGTCAACTTTATAATGAAATAAGACAGTCTTGATGACGTATGCAGCCTAAATATGCGACCTCCGGAGCCTGCAGCCTTCGGATTGAGAAACGGCCATCTTTGTTTGTAATGCAGTTGTGAAACGTATGATCACGTGACCGAGCCGTTTGACGTCATGACGTCAGCTCTTCCGGGATCTCCCAGGCTGAGTTGTGTTGTCGAGAGGATAAAGATAGTCGCGGTTTATTCTTTTATTTTAAGCGGATTATTTGAAGCAGTGTCGAGATGAATCGCATCTTTGGACGAGGAAAAGCAAAAGGACCGCCACCGAACCTCTCGGACTGTATTTCAACTGTATGTGTGCTTTCTATTCAACTTTCTAGACTGTCTAGAGACTGATAAACAAAGGAACTTTGTTCTGACAGTTAAAATAGATGAAGCCTTTCTTCGGTCTTTTTCTCTTAAAATCAGATTTAATGTGAAGAAACGGTCATATACTTTATCATTTGTTGTTTCTGTGTATTTATACAGTGAAGATGACAGATTGAAATAAGTTTGCTGTGTCATGTATTGAAAACAAACGATGTCCATAAACGTATAAACATTAGGGTTACGTTTGTGTTGTTGTTGTTATTGTGATGATGTTTATGTGACTTTTGTTTGAATTATAATAATATTAATAATAATAATATATTATAGTAATGTCTGGTCTTGTGTTAGAGAAGTGACGTGATTGTGTTTGTCGTTTGCTGTTTCCGGGCTCGTGTTGTGGGTGTGAGTCTCGACCAGTCCTGCTGGTTTATGACACATGTATAGGGGATTTATCACTCGATCACATTTTTCTCTGTTTAACCTATATTAAGGGGACCATTTTATTTGCTTTATAGATTGTTTTATATTGTGAATAGGGCTCAACAATATTTATTGTTTTCTTGCTTAGCAAGGCTAGTAATATTTGTTTTTGCCATACCAATATTTTGGCAATATTCCTCTTTAAAGGAATATTCCACCTTCATAAAAAAATCCAGATAATTTACTCACCCCCATCATGTCATCCAAGATGTTTATGTCTTTCTCTGTTCATTCACAAAGAAATTAAGTTTTTGAAGAAAACATTTCAGAGTTTTTCTCCATATAGTGGACTTTTGAACCTGTAAACGGAAACACTAAAGTCCACTATATGAAGAAAAATGCTGGAATGTTTTCCTTAAAAAAATTAATTTCTTCTCGACTCAATAAAGAAGAACATCGACATCTTGGATGACATGAGGGTGAATACATTTTCAAGATTTTTTTATTTAAGAAAAGTGAAATATTCCTTTAACAACATTTTTATGTATAAGAACTTTTTGCATTTAATGGTACTTTTTTATTGTAAATGTAGTCAACAGGCTATTTGGGTGATTCTCACGAAAACTTGGTTTTAAAAATGTCAAGCATGAAAATGTAAAAATTGCTTAAATTTACTTTTTTCCCACCAGACATTGAAAAACAAAGTCTGGGGTAAATGGGAACATTAATTTAAAAACTTCTACTTATCATTTAACACTTTTTGTAACATAATTTAAAAAAATTGCCCTAAAAAATCTCATTACCGCAACAGTCAGAAAACATCAACACTGACATATTTTCAAAATGACATGACAAACCTGAAAGAACATAATTTGGAGATTCTGCACATGCATTTAAAATCAAAGTATTATGCTTCTATTAATTAAATTAACATTTAATAAGCATCTGTTGCGGTAATGATAATCAAAATGTCGTGTAAGCATTCTGACAAGACAATATTTCAAATTAACTGTAAAAAAATTATCTTACCTTGTAGTCATCTTGAAGTAACTGGTCCATGTGCTTGGTCACTCAAAATCAAACTTTATTAAAATTCTGTATGTGTGCTTAAACTGTTCTCAAAAAGTGTTGCGAAGGATGAGAACATCAGGCATGGACACATCATTTTCCTAATTTTTCTTCATTATTATTATACATGAATATTCAGTAAATATTTTTTCTGTCATCTAAAGTAGTCTAGCAAAACATCCATTTCTTTTTTCTTAATATTTTTGTGTTAATTTGATTAAATTACAACATAACGCATGTTCAAACACAGCCGGACACATTGCGGTAATGAGAATTTTCGCAGAAAATGAGATAAAATTTCCAATTATAAATTCTTATGTTGAAATCACACATTGTGAAGGTAGAACACAGTATTGTGTTAATTCTGATGCTTTTTAATGTTACTATATTACACATTTTAAAGCTAAAATCATTAGTGCCGTGGTATTTCAATGGTTTCGTGAGAATCACCCATTTAATTAGGCTTTTTGTTCGTAGTTTGAAAATTCTAGCGGGATGTCATGCAATTTTCAGTTCTTCCTGATTCTTTCAGAAAAAAAAACATTCTCACATTTTTGACAAATCCATAAACCCTCATAAACAACTATCTAAAAGCCTGTTCATTGGTGACATATTCATATCAACATTAACATTTACATTAACATTGTTTAATACATCACAGTAATACACTTGTATAGTAATACTGTATGTATAGTTTGCATATTTGAAGAGATGTGGGTGGGGCATGTATGTATGTATGAAGATATTTAAGTATGTGATGTATATGTATGAAGGTATATAATATTCTTTGTTTTATCTCTCCTCCCTTACTGAACTCCAGGTTGACGGTCGAGCAGAGTCCGTGGATAAGAAGATAGCCAGACTTGATGCAGAACTGATGAAATATAAAGATCAGATGAAGAAAATGAGGGATGGACCATCAAAGGTAAAGACATGTCACCTCTATACCATCACATCTTTAAATGGTTCTGAGAGTATGGGTTGACAGAAAATATGAAGAGATCATATCATAAAAATATAATTTATTGACCACATTTCAAACCTTAACTCTTTCCCCGACAGCGTTTTTTTTTTAAAAAAAGCATTTTTTATGATTTTTAGAAAAGTTTAATGCCTTCCAGAAAATGTTCTTCTTTAAATAAATAAATAAACATACGTTACACAAATGAAAGAACAGACCATTTGCTTTCAATTTTTTTATGTTTTATTACCTCTTAAATATGGGTAGGTTTTTTCAAAATACAAAATTTTCTAGATAATTGCATTTTTGTAAAGGACTTTTGTTAGAGATCAGATTCAGAACGATGATTTACTGGTTTTGGATCAGTAGATGCTTCAATGTTTTATAAGTTGGGTAAGGGTCGGGCTGTCACAATTATGAAATTTGGCTGACGGTTAATTGTGTAATAAATTGTGGCGATTATGATGATTAATTGCTTGTTTTAGGGCTTTGACATTTAATTCTCATTCATTTTTTGTATGTTTATGAAACAATTTTCACAGATTGATGTGATTATTTAAATTAAACCTTTTGCAAGGTTTATCTGGCAGTAAAAGTAATTTGATACGGTCTTGTTATACAGGCGCTGCAGCTCCCCTTGTGTTTTTTAGAGAGATGTGCAATCATTGCGGTGATCTGAAATCATCGCGATGAGGTAAAAAAATTGGGATGAGACGATTATTTAATCATTGTGACAGCTCTAGGTAGGAGGGCTACCTAGCAGAAATATGGATTGCCGTAAAAACTTGTCCTTGGGCAGGGAAGCTTTTTCGGTTTATTGACGAGATAACTCGTCAGTGACAAGGTAAGAGTTAAGGACTTCTATTAAGGGTTTTTTTAGCAAGGGCTTGTAAGGGGCCATTTACACAAGAACATCTGTTTTTGCTGTTTGGCTGTTAATTTACACAATGACGACTGCGTTTTTGAGTCCTGAAAATACAAACATTTGAAGACGGCTTTCAAAGAACAAGTTCTTGATAATGTCACCTTGTGGTCTCTGTGTAAACTATGTAAACGTGAATCTGTGATAACTGTGACGAGGTGCATGTGTTAATTCGGTCTATAGACATGCACAAGTGTAACCAACACAATAATGGCGGCCTACAGGTTTGTGTTTGTGCTGCTCAAGATTCTGAGTTTATTAACACAATTTTGCCGCTGTATTGTCCAGGGAAGCTTTCCCTATCTTGATTGTTTGTATTTATCGCTCTGTAAAAGGCTTGTAGTGTTACTTCATCTTCTTGTCTGGCAGGGGATTTGGCCGTCTTCAAGGATCCATGTAGATGCAGATCTTTTTGACAGCATTGTCGCGCTTATGTGAAATATCGTTGTTGCGTAAACGTAGCCTAATACTGCAACAGTCCAAAATGGACATCAAAGCTCTATAATCTGTTGCATTATGGTGCTTTTGTCTTTTGCTCAATGTCTTTATGTCTTCCAAGAAGGAAAATTTGTGTATGAGCTTCTAATGACATGCAGATAAATGACGAGAGAATTAAGAACTATCCCATTTATTAAAATAATATCATGTGACCATTTGTTACGTGACAAATCTTTAGGCTCTCATTGCAAACATGACTAGAACATTGAAATAAGTCCTCATGGAGTCCATCATCTTATCTGTTTCTTTTTTCTAGAACATGGTGAAGCAGAAAGCCATGCGTGTCCTCAAACAGAAGAGAATGTAAGTGCAGTTATAATCTTATATATAATATTTTCATCTTTTTTCATTTCATGTCAATGGTGTTTTCTATGGTTAAATGCTTGGAATAATGTCTATAATCTAAATGCATGTACGCCTAAATTGTGGCATAATAAACTTGTGTGTACCTCAAAGAGACCATCTAGTTTCTCCATAGCAGCGTAACGTAAATGTAATCATTTTATTGTTCTTGTGGTGTCATTGTTGATTTGCTTCAATGCTTGCTAGTGATTATTATTGATGTACAACACTGAATAAAACTGTTGTGTGTTCAGGTATGAAGGGCAGAAAGATCAGTTAATGCAGCAGTCATTTAACATGGAGCAGGCGAACTACACCATCCAAACACTGAAAGACACAAAAACTACGGTAAGTGTATCATCACTGATAGCTTTCATTCATAAACACACATTGTTTCCCTCATTTGCACAGAGAATAATCTTGTGTTTGTGTGTTTTCAAACAGGTGGATGCAATGAAAATTGGAGCCAAAGAAATGAAGAAAGCTTACAAGAATGTTAAAATTGATAAGATTGAGGTAAGATTCTTTCTATACCTTAAATCTAACAGTATGATAACATTTGTGCTGTAAAATACTGATGTGTGTGCTCTTTATGGTCCAGGATCTACAGGATCAGCTGGAGGACATGATGGAAGACGCAAATGAAGTTCAGGAGGCTCTCAGTCGCAGTTATGGGACACCAGACATCGATGAAGATGACCTGGCGGCCGGTTAGTAACATAAGCCTAGCTGCAGTTTTGTATTCGTGTTTTGTTTTATTGTTTCTGTGGGTTTAGTATATCACCATAATATTGGTTTGTTTGCTCCATTAGAGCTGGATGCGCTTGGCGATGAGCTCTTATTGGATGATGATAACTCGTATTTGGATGAAGCCTCCTCAGCTCCAGCTATACCTGAGGGTGTGCCGGGAGATAGGAGTACTAACCGGGTGAGCAATCATAACTCTGCTCTTTTGGTTTATGTGGTGTATTACAATTTAAAAGAAGTCATTCAAACAAACCAAAACAAAACTATGATGGTCTTTTGACAGTCAGTGTGCATATTTTGTGAAATATTGTTCATGTAAAATTGGGAGGTCTACATTTGCCAATAGAATACAACAGTGAAAGTTAACATGTTTTATACAATTATACATGCCTGATTTATACCTCTGCGTCATACTCAGTGGCGTGTTTACCATTTTGGGGGCCTTAAGCAAAGTCAGTCCAAGAACCTGGGGCCCCAATATTGCAAGGTTTTCCTTTAAATTGCACAACACTAATATTGAGTATATAGAATTAAGTTAGACATTTATAAACTAGATTTTTTATTTTAAACTGCTTGACATAACACAAAAAATGTTACAGTTTGGTATAAGACAAAAATTATTGTTTTGAAAAATAAAAATAGTAGATTTTGTAAATTGTAGGACTTTACTGGTTCTAGGAAGTTTATATTACATACTGCTGCTGACGCTCTTTATCGTCCTATGACATGAGATGAAGAGTTAAAGTCTCTCGTTCTCAGTGCTTGTGCATTCAGCAGATACCCAGGATCGCCACTGCCGTGTCTTTCTCATACGCTGTATGGTGTTCAGGATGTCTTGATTTTAAATGCTAAATGAAACTTGTAAAGCTGGATGTTTTCGCGTCTTTCTCTGACACTTTAAAATGCTTTTACCAACACATCATCAAAGACCTCATTGTTCGGTAAAATTTATTCGGCCTTTCCACCAGGCTTGTGCACAATTCAGAATTTCAGAATTTTTTCCATTCAATTCATGAATTGGAATTTGAATTGAATTGACTCCGCCCTAAAGGAAGTTGAACTTGAATTCGAATGACAGGAAGTGGAATTAAATTCATGGCAATTCAAAGAAATTCCACAGTCATACAACAGAAAGAATCTCGCATTCGGTGTTAGGAAAGTTACTTTGGAAAATTGTTTGGCAACCATTTTAAATACGTGGTTAAAGTAAAGCATTCTGGGAAATGAAGTCATGTTCCATCGTGTTACAATTACAAAAAAAAGATTTAGAATATGTAATGCAATCATATCTTACATATAGTACTGAAAGCGTAATTTTTAACACTTCACTTTCTGTATAATATGTATATGAATTTCTTTGAATTTATATTGAATTGCAATCATGCTTCCTTTAATTCAAATTCGAATTCTAGATCCTGTTTTTGACATCAATTCAAATTCAAGAATTGAATTGGAATTAAGGAGTCATTCTTAATTCAATTCTGAATTGTGCACAAGCCTGCTTTCCACTTGTTCGGCTGAACACCAAAAATTACTTTTTTTGCTATTTTTGGCCAAATAATTTTGGTTGCCGAACGGTGAATCCCTAGTATACATTCGGCTTTAGAGTAAATGAAGAGTTTGGTTCCAAACCGCAATAAATCCATTTTGACTAATTTGGGTAAAAATTAGTTTTCTATACCAAGAAAGTGACAAGATGAAAACCACTATTTTCTGTAACAAACTTTCACATACCATCTTTAGGTTATAATAACATTAAAAATTCAAACCTATAATTTGAATTTCAAAAATTTATTATAAAAACTGATGGAAGTTTTTTTTTCAAAATGCTATAAATCTATTAAATGTGCATTCATCTTTGCCATCTTATATTCATTTAGTTGACTAGTGGTATACACCGATAAAAAAACAAAACATTAATGGCATTAATCAAAAGACTTACGTCATATTAAGAACACTGTCATTGCTGCTGTCATCCTTGGGACATCGTTGCTGAACTTTTTTGACAGCGATCAGCTGTAAAATGTTTTAGTCCTGCTCGATTTTCATTGGCTTCAAGTAAAATAATGGAAAGTTTTTCATAAGATCCCCTGGGGTCAATGTGTTCGCATGACAGAAGCTTGATGCTGTCGGGAAAACAAGCAACAGCCGTCATTTTTCCTTCGCCCGAGTGCCTCTCGTGTAAATTATTTGATTTTGACGGCTTACGTTTCTTCCCCACAACAAAAAACCACCACAGGTTTATCAATGCCATCAAAATTATTACTTTGTTTTGTTTGTTTGTTGATCACGAAGTACAAAGTAGATGAGGAAAACTAGGATTCTCTGTGTATTGTTGCCGCCATTGTTGTTTACAATGTGTGGAATGGTGTGCTGTGATTGGTTTAGCACTGCCATTTATCGCATTTGGGAAAAAAAGGGAGAAAAGATGACAGAATAACATGGCAGTTATTGGAATTTGCATAATATGAAGAATTTACTTTTTAATACTGACTAGATACAATACTGATTTTGGCGGTAACTATGAAATTTATCGCGTATGGGATCCAAACTTCTCAAATTTCAAAATGAACTCTTCTGATCATGTTTAATTGTGTGTTAATTTCGTATCTTGTTTTATACACTTATTGTTTCATACTTTATAGCATACTAATTCAAATATATGTACAGCCGTATTCAGTTACTAGTATTTCACTCTGATATGAATATTGTGTTTTTTGCTTTCGGGATGGAGTACTGGTGGACGAATTCGGCCTTCCTCAGATTCCAGCTACATAAAAAACAAACTGACGTTAAACAACTCCAAACACTCAAAAGACTTTATCTACACAAATATCTACATGTGTACTTTGCAAAAATACTCTGGGACAGAGCTAGTGACTTAAACAATCTTGCCTGCAATCTCAATCTTGTACTTTAGATTATAATCTTTTATAGCTTCATGAGGTTTGTATCTTTCATAATGAATCACTGGGGTGTGCTGTGCTTTGATTTTTTTCATTAGACCTTCTGTTTCCATGATTTATGTTGTTTCTAAAGTATTTACACCGGTAGTTGGTTACTTTGTACTGCAATACAGTGTTGCTTACTGAAAGCAAATATAATAAATTATTATATATTTGAGAAGTGAATTTCCAGTGGAGTGTTTTGCTGCAGATTCACAATTTTAACTTGGTTTTCAACTTGACTGATGAACTTTGCAGGTAAATGCCCACATTTCATTTTTTGGGTAATGACAATGAACACAATTTTATGTTGGTCTTTTTATTAGTATATACTTTTTCACAGCACTTTACATATAAAGTCACATTGTCTCAAAATCTATGAACCAAAAACAATAAATATTAATGTTTCTGTATGTATAAAACATCCATTTGTCTATAAATGTGTTACCAGCTCAGTCTGTAACTGTGAGGAAAGATCTTCTTGTGCAGATAATCTACGATTTCTTTTTTGTCTTTGAGTTTCTCAAACTCATAATATGGAATCTAGAGAGAGAGAAAAATCATTTATAGAAATCCACTGTGGATAAGTATTGTTACACACTTTGAAAGGTTACAAAAACTTAAAATATAGAAAATGCACCCAAAATCAACAAAATAATAGTTTATGTTACCTGAACAACGTCATATCCAAGAATCTTCAGATGTCGTTGTTTGATGGATTCTTTACCCAGTAACTGTTTTGCATTTACTGCAAAGCGCTTTGACCCATCAATACACAAAGCGATTCTGTTAATAAACAAAAATGTATGTTATTATTAAATACACAACACGCAAACATATGGGGACATTTAAATGCAAGGGATCTCTTACCTCTTATGGACCTCATCTACATGAGAAGCTGGCAGGACATATCCTTCTTCATCCAGTTTTATCTCAACATCTGAACAGAGAAGGAGGATTAAAAATAGTTTGACATATATAAAGACAGTCGCTTTGTCTCCATTAAGCCGGGTGCACACTGTGAGATTGTTGCGTGTCAGACTGTACGAGTATTGGAATCTCAGTCTGATTGCATGACAGTAAAGACAGAAACATGCAGCGTTTTTATTTCACATGTTACACTGTCTGCAAGTTTACTTTTTCATAAACAGTTAATTCAAGAAAATTTTTCAGATTTTATTTTATTTTTTGCTTGTTTTAAGCACAAATTCCTTACATTTTATTTACTTATTTTCTTAATTACATTTTTTTTTTTTTTTTTACTGAAAACAAGACAAAAATAGTAAGTAAAAAAATATTTTTCAAGAAAAATGTTCTTAGTATTTTTGTCTTGTTTTCGGTAAAAATATCTAAAAATTCTTAAATTGGGATGCTTTTTCTTGATGAGCAAAACAACCCAAGAAAACAAGTCTACCCCCCAGACCAAAAATATCAAATTTGAAAAAAAATCAAAAGTGGTTTTGTGCATAAAACAAGCAAAAAAAAAATATCTGCCAATGGGGTAAGCAAAAAATCTTGAACATTTTTTGTGCAAAAATCAATGAATTTTTTTTGTTTGTTTTATGCTCAAAATCACTTAAATTTGATATTTTTGGTCCAAAAACTAGACTCATTTCCTTGGGTCGTTTGGCTCATCAAGAAAAGCATCTTAATTTAAGAATTTTTTGATATTTTAACTGGAAACAAGACAAAAATACTAAGAATTAAGCCACACAGCAGGATCGTGTCATAAAAGGAGGAAAAATGTGATTGCAGCAGTCATTATTCGGCTGTCTGTGAACTAGAGATCAAAGACTGCAGATTTTAGCCTAGGATTCCAGGAATATTTTAGGATTTTCAAAAATTTGTCTCAGACAACTAAATTGTGGCAAAGTGTGAATCGATGTTATGTGGCTAAAGCATAATTTTCCTCTTGCAAGAAGTCATTCAAAAAATCACGCCGATGGTAGGTTAACATATTTCACAGCCATCGCACTAGCCAATATTTTTAGTCGCAAGTGATGCAGGCGTGTTATCCAAGCAAGGAAAGCCCCTTAATCAGACCACAGCGACTTTCTCGTGTGTCGCCCATCTCTTTAATGAGGTGTTTCTAAATCTGGTTGTCATAAACAAATAACTACCGTCAACCCCAGTAACTGACGAGAAAAGGATGACGTGAACTCCAATGCTTCTGTCCCATTGGTAGTCGCTCCCGAATATGTCTTATTATTTGCATAAAGTTAAACTTTTCTTAGCGCGTGAGTTTGCATCTATTCGCGTCTTTGCATTGACTTTGTATGTAATCTACTTACACAAATTGTTAAATTCGCATTTGGTGTGTACGCCGCATTATGCTGCATAAACACCAAATGCAAAGCATCACGATCCTCGCTTTAGATTACTCACAGGATTTAACTTCGTGTCATGCAAATGTTTTGTTTGAGTTGAATATTTTTAACTTGCGCAAAGACACGTGGCGAATAGTGCGTGTTTTTGAGGCAATCGTGCCGCCCAATTCGCATCACCCTGTGCGAATTCGCATCTATTCGCATCTTTGCATTGACTTTGTATGTATATCTCTTCTCGTGCAAATCATTGAATTTGCATTTGGCGAGTATGCCCCATTATGCTGCGACTGCGTACACATCAAATGCGAAGCATTGCGTTCTTCGCTCTAAATTACTCACGGAATTTAACTTCATGTCATGCTAATTTTTCGCTTGAGTTGAGTTTTTCAGAATGCGTTTGAGGCAAATAGTGCATGAGTTTGCGTCTATTTGCACTTTGCATGTAATCTACTTGCGCAAATCATTAAATTCCCATTTGGTGTGTACGCACCATTATGCGGTGTACACACCAAATGCGAAGCATCGTGTTGCTCGCTCTATATTATTCGCGGGATTTTTTTTTCTTTTGAGTTAAATATTTTCAAATAGTGAATAGTGCGTGTTTTCATGGCAATTGCACATCCCAATTCCCGTCATTTGCATTGCCCCGCGCAAGTTCACATGTATTTGTGTCTTTGCATTGACTTTGTATGTAATTTACATTTACATTAGTCCCATTATACTTGGGGACAGCCATGTTTCAGGTATATTAAAAAAATGGCTTATGCGGTGGCTATTATAAACGTAGACCTACCAACATCCATCAAGGGAAAAAAAACATTTGTCACATAACATCGGTTAATGGAAACATTGCCATTTCATGATAGTTTTTGGTCGACATTAAGAAAATATCATAAGTTTTGCTCAAATCTGTAATGGCTTTCCAAATAGATGACTGTAGGTGAATAATCCATACAGTACCTAGCGTATAGCAATATGGTGTAAGTACTCTGGACGCAAAGTAAGATCGAGCTCCCAGCAGATCCACAAGGCCAGATTTCACTGAATTGTAAAGCTGAGCTTCCACTTGCGTCTCCAGAGACTGTCCAGGAGCCAAAAAAGACTTCACACGAAACTTGGGTAAAAGTCGTGGGCCCTATACATAAATACAGCAGACATTTGGTAAATGAACATCGCTGGTCATCTACAATTCATCCAAAGTGAATTACAAATAAGAGAGCAAGCAACATCATAATATTTCTATCAAATTGTAATTTAAAGAAAATAAGTGCACAAATGTTTAAAATATCCTGGTGGTCATGGTTTTCACTCACATTATAGAAAGGACACTCGAGTTTCACAGTCATGTAGAGCTGAGTCAACTGAGCGAGCACCATGCGATCCATCCCACTTCCCTCCTCTGTTTAGATACAGAAGCAAAAAACATAATTGAAGACTTTCCAAAGTTTGTAAAGGTGCCGTAAAATCAAAGAGAAAGTTACCCTGCAGTTGCTGCATGAAGTACGGGCTGAAGACTTTGGAGACGAAGTTAAGCGGATACCTCTGGAGCAAAGTACAGGCGTGCAGCAGGTCCAGAAGAGCTCTGGGCTGAAACTGCAAAAACCTGGCATTCAAAACTGACTCCACCTTTCGGAACAATCTGGCCGCGTCGGGAGGCACGTATCCCAACATTCCCAGCGCCACAATCTGCTGAGACACCTGCCAGGTGGAGTACTCCTCCGCACGGTACACCAAACTCTCGGCTACCGTGTTAAAAACGGGTTGAGAAAGTATGCGTCTTCGCCCGAAATACTGCATCACTTTGGTTATGGTTTCTGCATGTGCGCTGAAGGCTATCTTGGGCACGTGCCGTTCGAGAGCTTCCACGAGAAAGCGATCGCTGTGACCGTAATGCATGAGTGCAGACAATACCGCAGTCAATTCTGCATCTGTGAAGTTTTGCACGTGACGGACAGCTTGCTTGCAGAGTGCTATAACCAGTGGCAATGCTTGCGTCTGTCCCAAAGTCACTAAAGCATCTAGAATCTCGCTTATGGCCGCTGGATCCATCCGCTGCGTGAGTCGAAGCGCCTGAGCGTTCATTTCATTCAAAAGCTCCGGGTAGCGTCCGCCTTCGCTCAAACCAGATGCTAGCGTACGATAAACGCTCACTAGCTCTGCTGTATTCCATTGGGCTGGATCTTTATTTTCGAGCTGAGTCATAGCTTGTTTAACCATACCACAGTCGGGCCCTTCCAACGCAAATAAAGCCCT
The DNA here is from genome assembly GCF_027580225.2 of Misgurnus anguillicaudatus. Taxonomy (NCBI): domain Eukaryota; kingdom Metazoa; phylum Chordata; class Actinopteri; order Cypriniformes; family Cobitidae; genus Misgurnus; species Misgurnus anguillicaudatus. The sequence continues at coordinate 60,354,215 of NC_073357.2, forward strand.
GGATAACTCACATAGCGCCTCAACGCTTAACCTTCCCAAGTCCAATCTCTCCTGACTTTCGGACACCAGCCGTACCAGCAGGCGACTCCAGGGGTCAAGATAAAGGCGCGTGCAGCCCAACAGAGCTCGAACCACGACATCGTCTTCTAACACGGCTGAATCTTTTTCCAGTTTTTGACAAAGTTTGTTCAAGGCCACGTCTGACAGCAATTGTGGGTTTTTAAGACCACGGCCATCGTCCTGCTCCAGATCGGCCAATCGGTGAAGTACAGAAGCCGCTGATGCGCTTGACAGGTCGGGATAAGATCGCAAGAGACGCAGAACTTGCTGGGATGATGTGCAGGAAGACAGGCGGTCCGTAAAGATGCGGTCCTCCCCTGAAGTCAGGTGGTGCAACTGACCGATTCCACCGGTGAGGAGCTCCTGGTGAGGACGAACAGATCCGACGGCAAGGAAAAGAGGGTCTCGAGTCGTAGTGCAAACAGCCCTCGGACTGAGTTTGGAGCAGGTTGGAGAGAAGACAGTGGAGGTCTGAAGACGAGGAGAACAACGATGCCTAACAGCACATACAGTCAGTGATGAAGGGACTTGGGCCACCAAATGCCTGAGCAGATGCAGCCTCAGCACCAGCGTTTTGGCCATTTGAAAGTCCTACAACATCTTTAATCTACAATCACAAAACACAGAACATCAGAGTTAAACATTAGAGATGTCAGTGTTTCAGTATCAGTGCAATTTTCTGTTAATAAAAAGCAGGTGGATGAATCTCATGACAACAAATATCAACAAAGAGGCAGATCCCATTAATTGTAGGGATGCTCCGATTGCTCGGCCGATAATGCTTGCTATGCTTCTTAAAGGCGGAGTCCATGATGTTTGAAAGCCAATGTTGACACGCCCCTACCCCAATAGAATCTGGACCTTCTGTTGATAGACCCGCCCCACACATACGCAACCCGGCATTTGATTTGATTTGATTGGCTATAAGTGTGTTTTGGTAGTCGGCCCGTCTCCTTTTCCAAAGCGTTTTTCAAACATCGTGGCCACCCCCTTTAATGAATTACGGTGAAATGCCGCTACATCCAAAAGCCAGGGGGGCGCTCTCGTGCAGAAACTCAAAAGGCGCTGTAGACGAAGATCAATACACACGCAGCTATAATGACACGCAGCTCCAGGAAATGGTTTAAGGATATATGTATATTGCTGTCCTTCAAACATTTTCAGGTATTTTCATCATACTAAAGAATATGTATAATGATTATGTTTAACAAGTGTTGTTTTTTTAAATGCATGTTATAAATGATTCAAACTAACAGCGATTTCAGATCGATAAGGAATTACTGATCAAAAGCCTTAGTACATGAAATAGCTGCGCATGATATCGGGTGTGCGATTTAGAATAGTTATCGGCCACGTATTTTTAGTGGAGCACCCCTAATTAATTGAATGCAAAAAAGGTAGCTAAATGTCTTTATGTTTGTAATTTTGATGATACATCTTCATTAACTCTTTCACCTCCATTGACGAGATATCTCGTCAATTAAGAGAAAACGCTTCCCCGCCAATGACGAGATTTTCCGTCTTTCCACAATACCGCTATTATCCACCAGCCGCCCTTCCGCAACTTTTTAAACCCGGAAGTATTGCCCTATGGCAAGCGGCTGCATGTCCGTGTTTGTTTTAAAGATCGCTCTGAATGGGATCTCTATGAAAAGTCCGTCACAAAAATGGAATTATCTCTGCTTTTTGCTCAAAATGTGGTGTTTTTGCAGAAACCTACCCATATTCAAAAGCTGATTACAAAAGAACCACTGAAGGTAGGATGAAACTTTTTTTTTGTTTGAAAGCAGAGGGTCTGTTCTTTCATTTGGTATATTGTATGTTTATATATTTAAAGAAGAACATTTTCTGGAAGGCATTCAACTTTAGTGAAAATCATGAAAAACGCTGGCGCTGGCTGGCAACTTTTTTTAAAAACGCTGGCGGTGAAAGAGTTAATGTAAAGGGTTGCAAAAGTGGAGAAAGTTTCCGGAAATATTTTAAGGAAACAATAATTTTTTAAATATTCCAAATTGGAAACTTAAAGGACAAGTTCTGTATTTTACACTTAAAGCCCTGTTTTCAGATTGTTTATGGTGAAATAGAACGGTTTTGACTGAAATTTCGACATATGCGGCTACCCCGAGAATTTCAGGGGTGTTTATTGTATCCCCTCCCGGCTCCCACCTCTACAATGGGTCTATAGGTGCACTGGAACAATCCTTCCTAAAATGCATTAAACTTTCGTTTACAAAGACGTTAAACTCATCGAGTGGTCAGGGGTGTTCACTGATATGCTCACACAAAAGATGCTTTCCAACAGGTGTTTTAGCATTCGTTGTAAACTTGTGGACCTATTTTTAAACGCCTCACACCCGTATGTTCTTCCGTTGAGAGCTTGAATAATAGATACTCCAGCCCAGGTGGTGGCGATAATCCGCCTTTGCCAATTGCAAGAATAGAAACAAAGTTCCCGGCGCAGAGTAATACCGTACCTCACAGCACATCTAATACAAGTCTATGGAGTTGGACAAAAACTACAATAAAACCTGTTGGAATGCGTCTTTTGCAGCGATTTTTATGTGAGCATACCAGTGAACACCCCTGACCACTCGATGAGTTTCACGTCTTTGTAATGAAAGTTTAATGCATTTTAGGAAGGATTGTTCCTGTGCACCTATATAGCCATTATAGAGGTGGGAGGTGATACAAGAAACACCCGAAAATTCTCGGGCCAGCATCATATGTCCAAATTTCAGTCAAAACCGTTTGATTTCATCATAAACAATCTGAAAACAGGACTTTAAAGGGCTCGTTACAGTCGTGCGTAGGTCCTACGGCGTAGCAGCGACGGCGTAGGTTCAGCATCGGTTTTCATTTATACTTTTGCGTCGTCGTCGTCCGCGTCGACGTGCAAGCACACGCGCGACCGCTGGTAGGCAGTATCCATGCGTGTAACCACAGTAGCAGCACAAACTTGAAAGAAGAAGAAGCCTAGCAAGTTAATGATGGAAGTAAATAAACAGCGACTTTTGATGCAGTTTGAGTTAAATCACTCCTCAACTTGGCTCATCTTTGTTTTCACCGTCACAAACGGAAATACCTATGACGCAGTTTTTTTTACCTGACGGGAGGGGTTCTGGTGGACCAATCACTGCGCTTGCGGTCCGCGTAGATCTGACGCGCTGTTAAATTTTTTGTGAGGTGTGCGTCAGGCTACGCAGAGCTACGCACAGGCTACGGATAGCCTACGCCGTAAACCTACCCACGACTATAAATCGCCCTTAAGTGTAAAATACCGAACTTGTCCTTTAACGGGAATTTATTAGGGAATTATTTGGAAATGTATCTAAACTATATAAACAATGTAAAAAAAATTGTTTGGTCATAAGCAGTCATGCATGCAAGGTAATACAAAATTTCAAGAATCCTTATATTTACGCTCATCAAGCCATGGATTTAGTTGATAAAAAATGCTTCAGAAATCATACTAAAATTAAAGGTGCAGTGTGTAACTTTTAAAAGAATCTCTTGACAGAAATTCAAAATAATATACAAAACTATATTATCAGTGGTGTACCTTTCATAAAGAACCATTATGTTTTTATTACCTTAAAATGAGCCGTTTTTATCTATATACACCGAGGGTCCCCTTACATGGAAGCCACCATTTTGTGCCGCCATGTTTCTACAGAAGCCCTTAACGGACAACCTTTGTTTACCAAGTTGTCTCTGACGATGGCGGCTAGTGTAGCTTCTCTATGCACTTTAAAAGCGAGGAATGAGCCGTGGACTGAGCCGTTGGGTGCAGTTTGAAACCTCACCACTACATGCCGCTAAAATTTACACACTGCACCTTTAATGCTTGAGGAGCATAAGAGACTTTTTTCAAAAGCATTAAAAAAAAGTAATGTGTCCAAACTTTTGGGTGGCACAGTAATTCAGAAAATTGGCAAGCAGAATGTAGAAGAAAGAGCATCAAAGCTCAAGATAGGCACATGATAGCTAGCCAAATACATTTTCAATTAAATTGTGCTATCTTACATTTAGATATCTGATTTACTGGCTTCAAGAAATGATATGTTATGAATGCAAGTACATGCAGGGGGTGTGGCCTCAATGGCCCTTCAGTATGCAGTGTGCACTGTGCATGGGACTGAAAAATGTGCAGGGAAGAAATTAAACTGAAATTGCATTAAATCTTGTTGTTTTAAACAAAATTATGATGCAAGAACTACATTTCAGTTCCCTGTTATAAGCAACTTTCAAATTCCCAGTGTATTCACATTAATTCCCACATATTCCTGTAAATTCCAATGCATTACCATTATCCCGTGGAAAGACTCCAGCCTTGAACATTTCTGGAGTTTTGCAACCCTATTAATGTATGGCTTTAAATTATGACAGTACAACAAAAAAGATACTCTATACATAAAAAAATATTTTTTAAATCCATGTCTTTGTTATGAAACATATTAAACGTTTAGATAAATATTCCACTATTTCTCTGTGTTTTGTTCATTTAAAAAAGCGAACAGAATCTATATTTATTTATGTTTACTGAATTCTTTTAATTTATATTAACAGATATTTGCATTAAGCGTAAAAACCTATTGTAAAAACACAAACACGTCACGAGCACGCAGCACCTTAAACGTCATTACTGTACATCAGTAGTGAACGCGAATCACACTTTGCCCTTGTACCGCCACGCGGAAGTTATAAAGCATAAATCTCGAACAAACTACAATCACGATATAGAAAAACATCAGAAGGAAATATTAAACACGTCGTGGTGATAACATTACGACAAAGTGGAGAATTTAAACGCAGTTACCTTCACAACTTGACTCCAACCCCGGTTATACAAACCCGACATGCTTTCTGCAACTACCGCGCATGACATCTGAAAGCTACCTTCTGATTGGACGCTCCGTTCTCGTGGGCGGGTGGATGTAATGAAGCTCCGCCCACTCTGTTTAGGATTACTACAACGTTAAACTGCCAAAGGAAAATTACCGTGTTAAACATAAGATAAATGGTATATACTATATAGGAAAGCATATTTGACATATGCCTGTTTATCAAAATCAGATTTCAATTATTTCACAAAGTGAGAGACAGAAAGGGCGCAAACTGTCGACAAAGTATGACAGGACCACAGCAGGGTTTTTATATGGGGATTGGGAACACGCTTGTGTTTGGTGAGACATAAACATTATTTAAAAATCACTAGTGTCACATTTCGAGTATGGATTCCATACTTGACAAACACGTCACTCTCACTACTTTATTAAAAGCTGAGCATGTCATTACATATTAAACTTAAGTTAATATTTACACTAAAACTGCGTTAAAGGGATAATTCACCCTAAAATAACAATTCGGTCATCATTTACTCAAGTTGTTCCAAACATGTATACATGTCTTTGTTCTGCTGAACACATATGGAAATTTTGTTTATAACCTAGCTTATCTGGGGCACCATTGACTTCCATACAAAATAAGTCAATTGTGCCCTGGAGCTGTTTGACTACATTTTTAAAAAATATCTTTGTGTTCAGCAGAACAAAGACATTTGTACATGTTTGGAACAACCGTGAGGGTGAGTAAATTAACTTCTAATAACCAGATCCAGGTTAAGATAGCTAATAGAAACCAAGAGAAAAACACCACAAAAACTCTTAAGTCATTTATTCAAAATATTGCATGTTATAAAATGTAAAAATTCAGTTATATCCAGGCCATGAAAGATCGAATGCATAAAAAAACAACACGTTCACATTTCATACTTTTAATGATCAGAGAAATGAATCCCTGTCTTAGAGGTTTGACACCGTACAACACACCCGTGTGCGAATGGCAAAAAGTAAACTGGAAAGTTACACTCTGTAATACAAATTTTAGACATTGACAAGATATATGGAAAACTTATGAGCCATCTGAACCCTGGATTAGACCCACAAACAAATTCACCCATCAATTATAATGGTGTACAACAGATCACAGTGGAATTCGATCCGACGTCAAACAAATACTGGAACTCTCACCTTGTAACAAAAATATGCAAATAACTCAAAACACCCTTAACTGTGCACAGACCCATAACATGAATTCAGGTATTGTGGTGGAATGACAAAACATTTTTTTTGTGATACAGCATTATTAACCATTCACATATAAGGTCTTATTTTAGATGGTTACAGAGTGCACCTTTCGAACACATACACATAAATGCAGGTATAAAGCTAAAATTGAGTCTTACAGAAGCTCCAGGTACATGGAACAGTACAGACACTTGATTTCCTAAAAGGGGATTAATAAAAGGAAAGGGACTGTAGCTGGATGGCACTTGTTTTTCATCTAATCGTCCTTGTCTTTGGCTCCATGTTTCAGAATACGGGTGAACTCCACATAGTTAAAATTGCTCTTTTTATCAATGGGTGCTTCTCTGAAAAGCTCATCAACCTCCTCATCTGTGAAGCGATCGCCCATGGTGGTCAGAAGTTCTCGCAAGTAGTCCTCATGAATGAAGCCTGAGAAAAAGAAAGTGTTCGGTTTCAGATTCAGTACGATCGCTTTTCATTTCTGCACATCACATAATTTTAAATCTCTGTTTAATGTAACATTTGATGACAATGGCCTGTTACAGTAAGACTATGGTAACACCGTCATTTCAAATCCGATTTTTCTACATTTCCGAGGATTTTTAAAAATTAATATGTGGTTCGAAATCCTATTCAAATCGCATTTCTGGGAATTCATTTAAGTTTGAATACTCTGATCGGATTTGGCATAGCTTTTCAGTTATTTTACATTGTCACCAGCGCCAGATTATCCAAAGACGGGGTTGTGCGAGTGCCCTGGGGCACCATCAGCCAAAAAGGGGCACCAAGGGCTCCAGACTGTGACCAAGATTTTGAGACAGTGACTGGTGTGCTACCTGCAAATTTGGAATTTCTTCATAAAATTTCTTTTATTCTTCAAATAATACCATGCACAGAACAATTGTGCTCAAGTTCAAATCTTATATTTACCTTTGTTTTTTTTTAAATATCACATGATTCTCGTCAAAGAAACACGCAATGACAACAGGCATTATTAGGGTAATGGGGTCACGTGTTGTACATTCTGCAGAGTTCATGTCTTTCATAACATTTCATAAAACAATAAAATGACATTGTGCCTTTCCAAAGGAACAATTTTCTCCAACTCAACTTTCACGGTTTTCTTTGATTGGGGAAAGCCCATAAACGGCATAAGCAAAAAACTATCGGCACAGGTAGTTTTTTGCTCATTACACCGATTTCACGTGGCATGTAAACACCTTAACCGGCATTCTCCATATATCTTGTCAATGTCTGTTGAATAAATGCTACCTGCAAATTTGTAATTTCTTCAAGCTGTTATTTTATGTTAAAAGATGAGTAGATGCCCACAAGTGTGCAGTGGTGGATTTAGGCATGGGCAGCTGCCAAGGGTGGCATTTTGTGGTGGGGCAGTGGCACAGGCACCCGTGAAAAAAAACAGAATGTGCAACCAGGTCCTTTCCTCTACTTTGCATGATGCGTCAATCGTTTTATGTCACTATGCTGATAGGTCATATTGTAAGACAACATTAAGTATTTGAATTCATGCGGTACTGCGCATACAGAAAGTCGTATGACATCAAAGTACTGTAAGAGTGATCGGAAATCACTTCGCTCTCACGATCAGTCTGCACAGCGCCGCATCAACTCAAGCACACCTAATTCAAACACCTCCACGCAACGTCATTGCTATAAAAACCAACGCAGCTGTTCTGGAAATTGGAAAAGCCCCACAGGACATAAACAGTTGTGATACACAGTGTGGATTGTCAACGTTTGGTGCCTGGATTTCGGCAAAGATTTGTACCTGTTCCTTCCTCATCAAAGCAGGCAAACGCATTCCGGATGACGTCCTCTGGATCTGTGCCATTCAGTTTCTCTCCAAACATAGTGAGAAACATGGTGAAATTTATAGGGCCTGGGGCTTCTTGCATCATTGCCTCCAAATAATCCTCTTTTGGGTCCTTTCCTGAAACAGATTGAAACAAATTAATTGGTCAATTTTGTGCCATTCTTCGCATAATTTGAGTTATATGTTATTATGCCATGATATGTCATTAAAGGTTCTGAAATGGTTAGTTCCAGTCCTTAGCCATGTTTACATGCAACCAAAAAATCCATTTGTAATCGTATTGATGTCTAAATCGGATTAAAAAAAGGCTTCAACACCTTAATCAATACGATTGAGGTTGATCGCAAGCAAATTTTGATCGTATTGAAAGAGGTGGTGTAGTCAGATCTGTGATCCGATCAACAGGATAGAAGCATGCATGAATCGTAGTATTTTCTCAACCTGATGCAAATAATACCATGCACAGAACAATTGTGCTCAAGTTCAAATCTTATATTTACCTTTGTTTTTTTTAAATATCACATGATTCTCGTCAAAGAAACACGCAATGACAACAGGCACTATTAGGATAATGGGGTCACGTGTTGTACATTCTGCAGAGTTCATGTCTTTCATAACATTTCATAAAACAATAAAATGACATTGTGCCTTTCCAAAGGAACAGCTTTCTTCAACTCAACTTTCACGGTTTTCTTTAATTGGGGAAAGCCCAGCATCGGCACCGATCGGCACAGGTCGTTTTTTGCTCATTACCCCGATTTCACGTGGCATGTAAACACCTTAACCGGCTTTCTCACGGTTTTGTCCATGTGCGCATGTCTCCGTGTGTGAAAGATAAACGTCAGACACAGAAGTAAGCGCAAAGTAATGCATAAAAGTCTCTGCTCTACTAAAGTTGGCAGAGAAACTGCGAAAATAAAAACTGATGTTATATTTACAGGTTCTGGAGACACAAAAAGAGATAAAACAATATAGCTTAAGACAGATATGCCGTCGGCTTTTTGATAGATTTTTTATGTACTTTAGGCGATGACGTCACTACCTGCGAGAAACCTGACAAATGTCCAAGTCCCATGTAAACGCAGGTTTGTCTGCATAGCCGGTTTATTGATTTGCATGTAAACGCATTAAAACAGTTTTTTATAATAAGCAGATTTTTGATAGTTATCCGCTTATTCTGTGCATGTAAACGCACTCATTGTGATGCTTTTGGGCTAGGTTTGAATGTCCATAATGGGCTGGTTTTGATTTCGCAACCTTAGCTGTGCTGGTAAACAAATTTTGTGCATGTAAACATAGCCCTTGATTCTGATTAGCCAATAGTTTATTTATGATAAGAAACGGCTATGAGCGCTGCACCCAATGATTTTGTGTATCATTGTGTATCACCCAATTCAGATTTATACTTCTGCATCGGACCTAAGCGTAGCCTGACGTGCATCTCTCCAAAAAATGAAACAACGCATCAATTCTATGAGGACCGCAAGCGCTGCAATTGGCCTGCTAGAACCCCTCCCTCAGGAAAAAGAATGAGTCGAAAGTTATTCTCTGGTCCCTGTTTACTACCATTATAAAGCTTGGAAGAGCCAGGACATTTACTAATATAACTCCAAATGTGTTTGTCTGAGTCATATGGATCTCAGATAGCTTCAGGGTATAAATAATGGGCTAATTTTGATGTTTGGCTGGAGTATCGCTTTAATCCAAGGTGAGGCGAAACCAAAACATACTTGGGACAATAATGCATTATAACAAACTTACCAAGAGATGCCAGCATGTCATGCAGATCCTCTTTATCTACAAAACCATCACGGTTCTGGTCGATCATGTTGAATGCTTCTTTAAACTCCTGAATCTGCGACTGGTCGAACATAGCAAAGACATTGGAGGTTGCGCGCTGGGGGCGCTTCTTAAGGGTCTTTCCCTTTGCGCGTTTGCTTGACATTTTGGCAGTATTTGTCTGTACCAGCAAACCAAACAAAAACAAATGACATCAATAATATTGCACATAAGCCAAAGCAAGATGTTTTTTTTATGACAGTGGTTGTTAAACTTTTCGCCATGCGCACCCTCTTGTGTAGGGTGCATTGTTTCGCAGCTCCTCCCCCCCAAAAATATGACGACAAAACTATCTTAAACTTAGATTTTTTATTAAAGAAAACATATTAAATAATACAATGTAGTGCTGTTGGTTAGTAGCCTTATGTTTCTGAGGTTTAATTACACAGAATTTATGATAAATGTCTTTTATAAAATACTGGCGGCTCAAGGGGGACCAATCCCCCCCAGTTTGAGAACCACTGCTTTATGATCCTACACTCCCTCAGTAGAAAAGAGTCATAAGCATGATTTTTTTTGCAAAACAGCTGAGAAGTTTATAATGTTTTCTGATGTATATTTGATAGCCATGATGAGGCAAATCCTCCAGTATTACACAGTTTATCATAGACTGGAATCTCAACATTTTAGTACTTGATGACTGGCGATTAAAAAAATCTTTTATAACACTGAACCTAATACCTCAGAGACAGAATTAAAGTTTCAGGACAGCTGGCTGAACCGTGCCATCCATGTCACAATATCTTACATTCACTGACCCGGTAAACGTGCATTTATAACCATCAAAAACATTTTACTTCAGACTTTTCCGCTTTCCCAATAATGATTGCATATACGTGTGACCCATTTGTTTTATTTATAGCACATTGCAGTAAATGAGGGCAGACCCAAGGCCTATATCAAGCATATTTTACAGTATACTCAAATCAATCTTTTCGCTTATGTTCAAAGGTAATGCTTCTAAAATGACAGGAAGCGGGTAATTAGACTACCAAAAGCAACAATATGTTGAATAACAAGTTTAGACACATGATGTATTCATCAAATACTGCAACATCAAACAACATACTTTACGAGGCTTATCTAGTAATCATTTCACAATACCGCTAAGGTTACTAGCTAGCGTCGTCTTCTCGTCAGTGTAAGTTTAAACATTATTACAAATAAGCAGTTCATTTTCCAGTGAAATATAAAAACAGACTATATTATTAAATATATATATATATATATATATATATATAAGAACCTCACCAAACAATCCGAATGAATACGAGACCGCGTTCAACCACCGCCCAAACTTCCGGATTTCAGCGGCGGTCGCGCGAGACTCCTCAGACCACACCAACTAACCAGCGTGAAGGGGGAACAGATAAACCTAAAGCGTATTGTAACAAACATTAAACCGTTTGAGGATTCAGTTATAAAGTGCTTATGGAATATCTAAAACTAAACCAAAATATAATTTTCATTAATAAACGATTTAAAGTTTGCTAAACTCACTTTTTTGGCACGTTAGATTATCCGGACACGCCTACAAAAATGTTTTACGTCAACCTTCTTAAACCATGACCATATAGGGTATGAAAAAATGTTCCTGTCCATCTCAGAGGAAAACAATTATTGTTTCGTTGCTCAAACTTGTTCAAATTTGTTCACGACATTTTTTTATGTCTTTGATTAACCATGTTATCTATGGGACGAATTTGGTGATTTCTACAATGGTGTGACAATTTCTGAAACCGTTCTCTGCTATTTTGGCACTTTTGCACATATTTTATTTTCTAACATCTTGGTCTATGATCTCATTGTCACAGCTGTCAGTCGTCTATTCAGCTTTTATCTTTGATATTATTCATTTTTATAACTGGCAGAATGAAATTTGAAGTACACTTTAGTGAGCATCACTGGATTAAACATTTGATAAACGAGTTTATTTCTTTATTTAGTTATTAAAATTGTATTACACTTATTATCTCACAAACTCCAATACAAAGATATGTGTTTTATAGGGCGGTGTTAAGCTAACAATACTTACATAATAATTTACATACTTCATATACTATGTCATACATAGTTAATGAATGAAACTGAGTCAAACCTTTTTGGAGATTAAAGGACCTGCCTCTTTATATACTGAATTAGGAAATTATGTAAATGCATTTTACGTTACAGTTGTAACAGTAATTAACACATTTTCCTTTAAAACATTTTGTATTTTTATTCTTTCCTAGGCTTTTTTTATAATAAACACAATGAACATAAAAATAAATTTCTATACTGCATTATGAAACTATGATGAATACAGTTTAAAGACATTGCTGTACTGTTGCTGTCATGGTCTTCTTTCTTTTCATTTTTTTAATATTATTTTATTATACTGAACAAATTTGTTCACAGATGGTCTTGATACAGATAATATAATGGTCTAATGGTAATAAAGGGTACACCAAAATTTATCCAGAGCTGTCTGTATTGCTGAAATTACATTTACAGTTACCCCAAAACCGAAGGTTAGTTTTATCCGTCTAAGCCAATCAGAATGCACTATATCTCATGATCCCGCCTCCCAGCGATAAAGATTGATTTTTGCCGGAAAAGAGGCATCAGGCTTGAATGACGTCGAAGTTCCGCGAGAGCGATTTGAAAGCAGACTTCTTTGTATGAGTTCTCGAGTCGCTCTCGCGGTACTCTGACGTCATCCGCCTGTCAGTTCTTGTGGTGCCTCAAGAAGTCGGACAAGCCTAAAGAGAAGTTTGTGCGTCGTGCAGGTGCGGTGTCTGCAGGTGATAGCCTACTTCAAGATGAGAATTAAAGTTCATTTTGATTAAAGATAGCACCAGGTAATTTTTATTTTAAATTTTCAGCTTTCACGGAGATTTCATGGATCTTTAAGTGAGTAAAATATTTGTCACGTTTACTGATTTGCGCTAATTCACATTATTATTTGTTTTTGTTTAAAATAATGATGCACCATCTAATATTTACATTTTGTAATGTGTACAGCTAAGTTATATTTCAGAAATTATATTTAAAAATTTTTTTATCACGTACATTTTTAATTTATGCACTACCAATTTTAAACCGTATGGTCACATGAGGGCGCACTTGTGCTGTGTTATTAGCCTATGTGTTCCAACTTTTTCTCTTATGAGTTTTGAGGATAGTAGTTGAGAGACAGCAATACTCGGTGCAAGAGCTGGAGTGATATTTATTAGGTGATGATTAATAATATACTGCAGTATATTATTCAGCTTAATATGGTGCAGTGGCCTAAAATGTAGTTCTCTTGTGTTAGAAGTGCACTAAAGTATAGTGTAGCAATGTGGAGTATGCAGTAATAATGACCATCCTGCATATAATCTTGCTGTATTGTGTGACCAATGCATATTGTGATAATTGTATGTGTTTTGTTAAGTCTCCTCTGTTGGTTTTTAGTGCATTAGGAAGCCGTATGCACACATATGCTTCTTCCCAGGGTCAGCCAAACATGTGTTCATCCAGTATTACAAAGCTTCTTTGACGAGGGACAAAAATACACAGTCATGACAGAATCCGAGAATCATATAAACTTCAACAGCTGGTCTGAATATGCACATATACACACTGTTTCCTGGAAGTGTATACGATCTTGTTTTGATTTACTGTTATGTAAGGGACATTTGCATTTACAGCCCAATCTCAGGTGAATAGGAGAATGTTAAAATGTCTTCTCCACAAACCTCCACTTTATGTTTAAGATAATCAGAGACAAGTGGGTCAAAACTTAAACGATGAAGACAATAAAAAATAGGTACATTATTTCAACATTATTTGAACATTTTACTTACAATGATGGGATATAGGCCTATATAATTGATATAAGTTAAACCATTCATTACTGACTATCTTATCACTAGAAAATATAACATTAAGTCTTATGCATGATCTAAGAGATATGTACTGGTGCCAGACTACCATCAGAGGAGAGGACAATAGCACACAAACACTGCAGCTGGTATGTGTTGTATGTGACAGAGATAACAATAGCAATCTATTGTTAGTGCAGACCACAGCTGAGATCTGCTGCTAAAAACTATACAGGATAAGAGCTGAGGGTCTTTAAGATAAACTAACCAAATCATGTGACTGAAAGGTTTGTTGGGAAATCATAAATACAGAAACTCATCATAATGAGCGATTAATAAATACAACAGGTTTTTTTAAAAATGTGAATGAAACGCTTTGATTTTGTTCTGGTGTAATATTACAGGTAAGATCTGGGCTATATTTGCATCACAATGAAGTTGTCACGCAGACCAGGTCTCAGGTTTGGAGTCAAACATCCATTTACCCAAATAATAATCTGACAATGGGTTTGTATGTTGAAATCAAAATTATATTTAAAAACTGGTGTGTTTTTCATCATCAAAATTGATTGATTGTTATACGGCAATAAACCTGTTACATTACTTATTATATGCAATACTTAAATATGAATTTAAATTGTTTTTTGATCAGTTTGTAATGCAATTTATTTTATTAAAAATTATTATTCAGTCAAAACAATGCTTTGATATTTTTGTATAGCCTATTATCTTTATCCATTTCTGGGTGATGGGTTTGGTTGTGCATAGGCTACTGTTTCAATAATGCAACTAAAGTCTAGAATAGAATATATAACATTTAACTACGGATATTGTGTGACACGACAGCCAAATTGTTTATTTTCCTGCATTTTCTGAATGAACCCCCATGTGAGGTGTGACAACTTGCCCCTATAGACCAGATAACCTGTGTGTAAATGCCTCCTGTGCTCCACGTCTATATTTATCGGACTCTGTCACCATAAAAGGTGGCGAGAGACGCTTGGACATTCCTGCCTGCGCCAATATTATTATCGGCTCCCGTTGAGTGCGCGCTGCGCGTTCGCGTCGCAGCTTGGGTTCGAGTTTGTGAGGCGCGCGTCTCTGCACACCGGCGCACTGGGAACTGCGAGCGTTTGCAAGGTGAGAAGATCTGACGCATGAACACATAATAAAATAATATGTTTTAGGTACAAAAAGTTTTAAAAGTATTAAAGTTTTGCTATTAAAAGGTTCGTCTCTTAAACATTTTAAACAGTATTGCAGAAAAGGTAGGTTCATAACATGTTGAACTTTTTTGGGACTTGATGTTTTTTTGTTATAGGTCAGTCGTTGTCACGTGGGAACCTGACATTTAATGAGTAATTAAAATATTACAAAGAATAACTTTTGTTAGAAATGTGAGTCTAAGGTAAAGTAAAAACCTTCAACCACATTTTAAATGTATTAGAGACGCTTATGGTGTTTATTTGCAATATTTCAATATTCATAAAAGAGCTGAACTGGTAAAATGTGCATAAAGAATATCAACATTTATTTTGGAAACATAGACTACACTTACTAAACTGTACAGAATTTATATTATAGCATAAAAAATAAATTAAATTTAAATAAACAAATTGGCCTGACCTGGAATTTATGAAAAATTACTTTGTCCTATCAGTCTAGTTCTGTTTCAATAATGTTTATTCAAAATACACCCCTTATTACACCATTGTCATAACTTATAAGAGTGTTTTCACTTGTTACAAAAATGTGATGTTTTAATTTTGATTTATTCAAATTTGCTTAAATCACTGGGTGTAATATCAACATTTAATTTGTCAATAGAAAGTTTTGAAACTTCAGACTAAAAGAGCTTGAAAACAGAGGACAGTGTCTGACCTAAAGCGGACACAATGTCTGGATCCATACCGTTCTACCAGAAACATCACCGTCACTATGATCGTGGCTATCGTAGTCGAGAGTCTGAGTCTGCTATCAGCCAATACCAGCAGAACTCCAGCAGTTATGCTGCACGTAGCAGCAATAGCGCACAGGGGTAAGAGATCACGAGTGAGACCCCTAAAACCTCCACCCCTCCTGTTGTCATTAAACCCAGTTCCTGATAAAACACTTATTATCCTTAACACAGAAGTCATCTCTTACTACAACTGATGCACAGTTAACCAAAAACTAAATTAAACCAGTCCCCTTTATGGGAATTCTGCATGCAGTGTGAATCCTCGTAATCCCCTTTTTTGTACTGAGATGTTTTTGGGTTGACGGGAAACAGGAACAAATGCATCAGGAGGTATAAATTGGGATTTCTTCAGATTTTTGGCTAGAGTTTTGCTGCAAGGTTAATCTGAATGCATCTCGATTGAGTTTCAAATATTGTGAAGTTCACACTTTACTGTAGAAATCACAGTATTACTGTCAGCTGTTTGCCAGTAACTTACTGTAGATTTTACATTTATGTTATTTACTGGCAATAGTTTGTTCAAAGTTTAGTGAACATTAAACATTAAAAACACTGTAAAAAAAGTTCTGTAGAAATTACAGTATTACTTGGTATTACTGTCAGCTGTTTGCCAGTAACTTACTGTAGATTTTACATTTACGTTATTTACTGGCAACAGTTTGTTCAAAGTTTAGTGAACATTAAACATTAAAGACACTGTAAAAAAAGTTCTGTATAAATTGCAGTATTACTGTCAACTGATTCCCGGTAACTTACTGTAGATTTTACATTTATGTTATTTACTGGGAACAGTTTGTTCAAAGTTTAGTGAACTTTAAACATTAAAAACACTGTAAAAAAGTTCTGTAGAAATTACAGTATTACTTGGTATTACTGTCAGCTGTTTGCCAGTAACTTACTGTAGATTTTACATTTACGTTATTTACTGGCAACAGTTTGTTCAAAGTTTAGTGAACATTAAACATTAAAAACACTGTAAAAAAGTTCTGTAGGAATTACAGTATTACTTGGTATTACTGTCAGCTGTTTGCCAGTAACTTACTGTAGATTTTACATTTACGTTATTTACTGGCAACCGTTTGTTCAAAGTTTAGTGAACATTAAACATTCACTGTAAAAAAAAGTTCTGTAGAAATTACAGTATTACTTGGTATTACTGGCAACTAGCTGCCAGTAACTTACTGTAGATTTTACATATGTTATTTATTGGCAACAGTTTGTTCAAAGTTAAATGAACATGAAACATTTTCAGTCTTTATCTTCTACAGTAAGTTACTGGCAACCAGCTGCATAATTACAGCAAATTGCAAAGCATTCCAGGAACCAAAATCTGAAGGAAAAAGCAAAAAAGAATGCTTTGCATGAGGTAAAGACTTGTTAATGTTTAATGTTCATTTAACTTTGAACAAACTGTTACCAGTAAATAACATCTACAGTAAGTTACTGGGAAACAGCTGCACAAATACAGCAAATTTATTACAGTAAAGATTTAACTTTTGTTCTCAGACACAGTGCTGCTTTGAATCAGTTATTTTGGACATTTTGGTGGTCTCTCCATCCTGCATTTCTTTTGTTTTATTTCTCTCTGGCCATTTGATCTTTGGCTCATATTTGTCCAGTCTTGTATATTGGGTAACTCTGAGTGTGTAAGTTATCTACCCGCCTTGCCCTGTAACTGTACCCTTACACCATCGGATCCTCCTAATATTTCATCATCTTGTATTTGCATCTTTGAGGGACAGTGGTGATTTTATCAGTCTTCAGTTCAGAGTGTTATGTCTGCATGCAAATGACATTCGTAAAATAACTTGGCACTGACCTTCATTCGGCAGTGTTGACGTCATGTGTTTATTTATAGCGGTTACATTAGAAGATCTGCTTCTGTTGCTTACAGTAATAATCTTACATGGAGTTAGTTTGGATTCATGTAAATCTCTGAAGTACAGAATAAGCGTCAGTTGCTGAAACTCACTGTCTTTATTACTACAGTAGTTATGTGGTTAATTATAGTTAACTCTTCCTATTCCCCTGGAGATAAATGTGAACCTGGGAATAGATAAAGACCCACAGGCATCCTAAAATGTTAATGACCTTTATGTGTGGCATCTGCATTATGCATTTCTGTGTAATTGTGTATGCTTTTAGTGTTACACATTTCAAACCGTTTGTACATCTGCTCTCTGTAAATGTTGTGTTAATTTTCTACATGATCAGACACGATCATTTCATTTTTAGCATGAATATATTAGACTTTTGAGACTTTAATGCGGATATGAGGTGTCACATGATGTCTGCTTGACTTATGAGTCTTATGAATCATGTGTGAAAGTAAAATCTTTGTTTGAAGGATAATGTTTTTGTTTAACTCCAATCCTAATGCTGGATCACTTTAGCTGCACCCCCAATCTCTTTTGAACCCTTGAGGGTCTATTAATAACACCCAGTAGATACGTGAAGGGTATGTACGTGTTTTGAAGCCACTGTTCTCTCCTGTGATTACTCAAAATAGTGTGCATACAGATCTGACAGTACGCTTATATTTCCATTTTATATGTGTTCATTTTGCAACTTACAAATGAGGTGTACATTTATTTTCAGCAGACAGTAACATAAGCTATAGTGAAAAGTTCAAGCTGGTAAAAAGATGCAAGCTTTCAAAGTCAAAACTCACATTCAGAGGCATCATGCCCATTGAAACTGATGCGGCACGTGCCCCCTCGGATTTTTGAGCCAAGTGGTTTTACATTGCATTGTGGTGGCACTGTTCATCCACAGAGACTTCTGGAGGCAATGTAGTTTGCAAGCTTCATCTGACACTGTTGGACTCTTGATGATGTTTATTGCATCTTTTGTAAGACACCCTTCCCATCCTTTCCTTTAACCTTCTCGAATTTCAAACTCTAACATCCCTTGTCCAAGACACCGCTCCCTACCAAATCCCATAATAGTTTGTGTGTTTGATAAAGAAGTGCTGAATACTCACCGATGTGTGTATGTATTTCACATTTCTGTTGTACACTGTAGCATTAGAGCTGCTACGTACACAGCACTAGATGAGAGCAGACTGAGCCCACTGCCAAAAAGACCCAAGCCCACCTATCTGGCCATGGACAAGGAGAACCAGATCATCGGTTATGTGGTGCCCATCTTCAGGGGCAGGTAAATAAACAGTGTATAAAGGAACACTGTTATGTGTTCAATACTTATTATATTTAATTATTGTTAGATTATTAGTTGTATATCCCTAAAATAGCATTGCTTTCATACCAACACTTTTCATCTCTAAAGAACCTTATAGTCAACTCTTCAATCATGTACACTAACCTTAAGGATTATTAGGAATACCTGTTCAATTTCTCATTAATGCAATTATCTAATCAACCAATCACATGGCAGTTGCTTCAATGCATTTAGGGGTGTGGTCCTGGTCAAGACAATCTCCTGAACTCCAAACTGAAAGTCAGAATGGGAAAGAAAGGAAATTTAAGCAATTTTGAGCGTGGCATGGTTGTTGGTGCCAGACGGGCCGGTCTGAGTATTTCACAATCTGCTCCATTACTGGGATTTTCACACACAACCATTTCTAGGGTTTACAAAGAATGGTGTGAAAAGGGAAAAACATCCAGTATGTGGCAGTGATGTGGGCAAAAATGCCTTGTTGATGCTAAAGGTCAGAGGAAAATGGGCCGACTGATTCAAGCTGATAGAAGAGCAACTTTGACTGAAATAACCACTCATTACAACCGAGGTATGCAGCAAAGCATTTGTGAAGCCACAACACGCACAACATTGAAGCATATGGGCCGAAGACCCCACCGGGTACCACTCATCTCCACTACAAATAGGAAAAAGAAGCTACAATTTGCACGAGCTCACTAAAATTGGACAGTTGAAGAATAGAAAAATGTTGCCTGGTATGATGAGTCTCGATTTCTGTTGAGACATTAAGATGGTAGAGTCAGAATTTGGCGTAAACAGAATGAGAACATGGATCCATCATGCCTTGTTACCACTGTGCATGCTGGTGGTGGTGGTGTAATGGTGTGGGGGATGTTTTCTTGGCACACTTTAGGCCCCTTAGTGCCAGTTGGGCATCGTTTAAATGCCACGGCCTACCTGAGCATTGTTTCTGACCATGTCCATCCCTTTATGACCACCTTGTACCCATCCTCTGATGGCTACTCCCAGCAGGATAATGCACCATGTCACAAAGCTCGAATCATTTCAAATTGGTTTCTTGAACATGACAATGAGTTCACGGTACTAAAATGGCCCCCAACCGAGCATCTTTGGTATGTGGTGGAACGAGAGCTTCGTGCCCTAGATGTGCATCCCACAACTCTGCATCAACTGCAAGATGCTATCCTATCAATATGGGCCAACATTTCTAAAGAATGCTTTCAGCACCTTGTTGAATCAATGCCACGTAGAATTAAGGCAGTTCTGAAGGCGAAATGGGGTCAAACAAAGTATTAGTATGGTGTTCCTAAAAATCCTTTAGGTGAGTGTATAACCAAAAATGACTATTAAATAGGGCTGCAACAAATGACGTTTTATTTTAACAATATTTAGGAGGCGCACGTTCAGGTAATCAAACAATCAGTGCAAAAGGAAGTTTAACAGCATCCCTCCTCCACCCCATCGCCTCAATCTTGGCTGGTTATTTTTCCCAGTTAAAAAGGGGGAGTACTCTGGGTTCAAGCCAAATTTCGAGCTTGGAGCCCTCCCCAGACAGCATGCCAAATACGCATAAATTAATATATACAAATTGCTTTATGTTGATTTCATGTATGTGTAAACTCATGAACTAATCAATGATTGGTAATGAAGTACATTAGCGATTAGTTGGTCTGTGATGTCACGTTTATTTATATTTTGACATTAAATATGTTTTATTATTTAAAAGCGGCACTTATTAGTTTATATTAGTAAGTAGTGTGGTAGTGTACTCTGTAGTAGTGTGTGGCTTTTGCACCTTTAAAAGTTCACTTCTACACATGAATAGCCTAATTTAATGCCTTTTTTAGCTATAATAAGTGAGAAATCTATTGGAGTAAATATTCCGGTTTTATCTGATTATTCGATTAATCGGGAAGAAAAATCACCCGATTAATCGATTACGATAATAATCGTTAGTTGCAGCCCTACTATTAAATAATGCTGGTAGAAATATAATTGAAGTTCGCATACTGGTTTGATTTGTTTATGAACTTCTCAGGTGTATTCCTGTATGAGTGTGTTTGCGGGAGTATGTGGTGCTTTGTTGCCTTTATAATTCACGGGCTGAATGTGATGCTACATCATTTCCCCTTCAGTTATGAGTATGCAAGTGGTCTGTCAGCCACAGAGGAAGCTCATGTTAAAGAGAGCGCCGGCTATGTGGCACGCCGAGGTCTCTTTTCTAGCAGCGTGGAGCTGGAGCGCACAGAACACAAGTCCCGTCGAACCGTCATGAGAGAGTCTGCCGAACGCATCTCACTTAGCAAAAGGGTTAGTGGAGATCCCGGATCTGCTCATAACCACATAACCTTTCATTGTTCTATGATTAAGATCAACTAACAACATGCTTTTAGTAACTTATCACTTTATATTATTTATTTATATTTATATATAATGGCAACTTTAAATGTTGAGAGAAACAATGTTGTACATATCTGAACCCCACTAGTTCCAAACATAAAGATGCTACTGTACAGGTTTACAGTAACCCACCCAGACAGCAGATGACTCCAGGCCGGATCCGCGCCAAAGCAGCTCCAGTGTGTATACAGTCCGGAGTCGTGAAAAAAGACCCGTTGTGTGTTTCGAGGAACTCTTAAAAGTCTTAAACAAGTTCTCTATTATTAGATAAAAGAGTAAGAACGTATTAAGACACAGTCTTTATTTAGTCCAGATCCTGGTGCCAGTGAATTATGCCACCCTGGTGCCGGATTTCAATGGTTGCGATGTTTTATGTGGATACATGATGTGTTAATCTGTTTTACTATGAAACTGTGCTGTGAAGAAGCTTCGATGAGATTTGGGTTACGCTGCCATCACTTGACCAATAAAACCCAAGGCCTTTAATTCTGACAAGTCCACTTACAACTTTTTCAATGAATAGCTCATACATTTTCAAATGAGCATTCTGCATCTTGTAATGTTCATAAGTTTCTTTTATGGTATGATTATTTTGAACGTGTGCACTTTCACAGATTCATGAGAACGAGGAATATCACAAGCGTATGAACGAGGACAGCCTAATGCACACGCCCGAGTTTGTCATCAAGCCGCGTTCACACACTGTATGGGAGAAACAGTGTGTGCGGCTGCACTGTACCGTCACAGGATGGCCTGAACCACGTGTGGTGTGGTGAGTGAATCTACATCCACATGAATATATAAACAAACACTCAGGTGACTAACAAAGAGAATTTATGTTGTTTATGCTAAAAATGGTTGCAATTTACTATAATGTCAAAATGAATATCACAAGCTCATTTTGACTGTATTTTGTGTTTGAGTATTACCGTATTTTTCGGACTATAAGTCGCTCCGGAGTATAAGTCGGATTAGTCAAAAAATGCATCATGAAGAGGAAAAAACATATATAAGTCGCACTGGACTATAAGTCGCATTTAGTTTGAATTTTTTTCGGCTGCATATTTTAATAATTGCAGTTTGTAATCTGCAGAATAGGATTTTCTTTTGGGGGTCTTTCTCAGTTGTCTCTAAGTTTACAGTTTCAATTGTTTTCAGTAAATTTTTTCAGGGGTGGGCTAGAAGAGCAGCATAAAACGCCCTCTGGTGGCTGTAGACAGTAATGTTTTATATTGGTTCATGTTAATTTTGGCATATAAGTTGCACCTGACTATAAGTCGCAGGACCAGCCAAACTATGAAAAAAGTGTGACTTATAGTCCGAAAAATACGGTGTAAAGTTTAACCTTTTCAGTGGTGATGTACTGTTTTCTTCTTCTTGTCCACCTACATCCACAGGTACAAGAACAATGTTAGCATTGATCCAATGGCCCATCCAGGGAAATACAAATTGGACAGCAGCTATAATGTTCACTGCCTGGAGATTAACAGGTGACCATATTCAGTGTTGATTGGGATTATGTGCAGTATTTATAGTGATCATATGCTGTGCTTATTGTGATCATGTGCTGTGTTTATTGTGAGTGTGGGCGATGTTCATAGTGATGATATGCAGTGTGTATAGTGATCGTCTTTGTTGTGTATAGTGATTGTATGCAGTGTTTATGGTTATCGTATTTAATGTTTATAGTGAAGGTGTGCTGTGTGTACAGTGTTTGTCTGCAGTGTTTATAGTAATTATGTGCTCTGTTTACAGTGTTTAAGTGCTGTGTGTACAGTGTTTGTCTGCAGTGTTTATAGTGTTTGTGTCTAGTGTTTATGGTGATCATGTGCAGTGTTTATAGAGATGTGAAATGTGTTTATAAAGATCATGTTGAGTGTTTACAGTAATTGTTTTCAGTGTTTATATTGATGGTGTTCAGTATTTATGGTGTTTGTGTGTTTATGGTAATTGTGTTTATAGAGATCGTGTTCAATGTTTATAATGATGTGTTCAGTATTTATGGTGATTGTGTGCAGTGTTTATGGTGATCTTAAGCAGTGTTTATGGGGATCGTGTGCAGTGTTTATGGTGATTATGTGCAGTGTTTATAGAGATGTGCACAGTGCCAACAGTGTTTATAGAGATCGTGTTCAATGTTTATATTGATGGTGTTCAGTATTTATGGTGATCGTGTGCCGTGTTTATGGTGATCGTGTTCAGTGTTTATGGTGATTGTTTGCAGTGTTTATGGTGATCATGTGCAGTGTTTATGGAGATGTGCACAGTGCGAACAGTGTTTATAGAGATCGTGTTCAGTGTTTATATTTATGGTGTTCAGTGTTTATGGTGATCGTTTGCAGTGTTTATGGTGATCATGTGCAGTGTTTATGGAGATTTCAGTGCGAACAGTGTTTATAGAGATCGTGTTCAGTGTTTATGGTGATTGTGTGCAGTGTTTACGATGATCATGTGCAGTGTTTATGGTGATCGCAAGCAGTGTTTATGGAGAACATGTGCAGTGTTTATGGAGATGTGCAGTGCGAACAGTGTTTATAGAGATCGTGTTCAGTGTTTATATTGATGGTGTTCATTGTTTATGGTGATCGTGTGCAGTGTTTATGTTTATGGTGATCATGTGCAGTGTTTATGGAGATGTGCACAGTGCGAACAGTATTTATAGAGATTGTGTTCAGTGTTTATATTTATGGTGTTCAGTGTTTATGGTGATCGTGTACAGTGTTTATGGTGATCGTGTGCAGTGTTTATGGTGATCGTGTGCAGTGTTTATGGTGATCGTGTTCAATGTTTATGGTGATCGTGTTCAGTGTTTATGGTGATCGTTTGCAGTGTTTATGGTGATCATGTGCAGTGTTTATGGAGATGTGCACAGTGCGAACAGGGTTTATATAGAGATCGTGTTCAGTGTTTATATTGATTGTGTTCAGTGTTTATGGTGATTGGGGTCAGTGTTTATGGTGATCATGTGCAGTGTTTATGGTGATTGTGTCCAGTGTTTATGGAGATGTGCACAGTGCAAACAGTATTTATAGATATTGTGTTCAGTGTTAATATTGATGGGGTTCAGTGTTTATGGTGATCATGTGCAGTGTTTACGGTGATCGTGTTCAGTGTTTATGGTGATTGTGTGCAGTGTTTATGGTGATCGTGTGCAGTGTTTATGGTGATCGTGTGCAGTGTTTATGGTGATCATGTGCAGTGTTTATGGAGATGTGCACAGTGCAAACAGTATTTATAGAGATTGTGTTCAGTGTTAATATTGATGGGGTTCAGTGTTTATGGTGATCATGTGCAGTGTTTACGGTGATCGTGTTCAGTGTTTATGGTGATCGTGTGCAGTGTTTATGGTGATTGCAAGCAGTGTTTATGGAGATCATGTGCAGTGTTTATGGAGATGTGCACAGTGTGAACAGGGTTTATATAGAGATCGTGTTCAGTGTTTATATTGATTGTGTTCAGTGTTTATGATGATTGTGTTCAGTGTTTATGGTGATCATGTGCAGTGTTTACGGTGATTGTGTCCAATGTTTATGGAGATGTGCACAGTGCGAACAGTGTTTATAGAGATCGTGTTCAGTGTTAATATTGATGGGGTTCAGTGTTTATGGTGATCATGTGCAGTGTTTACGGTGATCGTGTTCAGTGTTTATGGTGATCGTGTGCAGTGTTTATGGTGATTGCAAGCAGTGTTTATGGAGATCATGTGCAGTGTTTATGGAGATGTGCACAGTGCGAACAGTGTTTATCGATGGTGATCGTGTTCAGTGTTTATGGGGATCATGTGCAGTGTTTATGGTGATCGCGTTCAGTGTTTATGGTGATCGTGTGCAGTGTTTATGGTGATCGCAAGCAGTGTTTATGGTGATCGTGTTCAGTGTGTATGGTGATCGTGTGCAGTGTTTACGGTGATTTTGTTCAGTGTTTATAGAGATCATGTGCAGTGGTTACGGTGATTGTGTTTAGTGTTTATAGAGATTGTGTGCAGTGTTTATGGTGATTGTGTGCAGTGTTTATGGTGATTGTGTGCAGTGTTTATGGTGATCGCAAGCAGTGTTTATGGAGATGTGCACAGTGCGAACAGTGTTTATGGTGATCGTGTGCAGTGTTAATATTGATGGTGTTCAGTGTTTATGGTGATCGTGTGCAGTGTTTACGGTGATCGTGGTCAGTGTTTATGGTGATCGTGTGCAGTGTTTACGGTGATTGTGTGCAGTGTTTATATTGATCATGTACAGTATTTACAGTGTCCATGTAGAGTGTTTATAATCATCATGTGTCCTGCTTTAATCCCAGGTGTGACTTTGATGATACCGCACAGTACAGCGTTTCAGCAATGAACAGCAAGGGCGAGGTCTCCGCTATTGCTTCTGTTGTTGTCAAAAGTACGTTGTTTAAGAAAGTCTACTTGAATTTAAATTGTTCACAAGAAAAAAATGCACATTCTTAATTTGAATAATCTTCTAATAAAAAATGGTATTGTGTTTTGTTTAGGGTTCAAAGGAGAGGTTGATGAGCATCTGCCTTCTCCCAGGCTGCGTAAGTATTTATGAAATCAAGTATGATTGCTGTACAAGCTAATTTTCCCCTTTTTTATCTATATGTGCTTTGCTTAAGTGCATGAGACTAAATCTGTTAATGTCAGCTGGTTAATGGCTGTTTTGTCTCCAATTCGCTGGGTGCAGAAAACAGAAGGTTCGGCTTTGAAGGTAACCTACGTGAAGGTCTCAATTCATTTGCGTGTTCTGTTTCAGTCTCGTCTCATCGCCTTCTGAAGTGCATGATCATCTCTTCTCAATGTTTTAATTTACGTTTTGAGCAGATTTACACAACGATTAAGTCAGAGTAGTTTTACGTCCCGTTGACTTCAATATGAATGGTGAATCACAGGGATGTTAAGGGAAGAGAACATTTGAGCTTTTGCTGGATTGCACTATGATGCTGGTTGGCTTCTCTTGACTATAAGAATCATAAACATCTGGGTCCAGTTGTATTCGCTGTTTTCCCTCTTGAATCTAAACTAGATGTTATGCAAAAATCCCAAGATGAGGAACATAAACTGAGTTAACATGAGAAGCTGTTTCTAACTAAACTGAATACATTTATTTGTGGAAATCAACAGTCACTGGATGATGCCAAACATAAATGTCTTTCTGAAATGCATGCATGTGTGACCTCTCTGTCATTCTTATTGCAAATGTCTATGCACATATTAACTTTATTGTCATCTTGTTGTCGTATGTATGTTAATGTCGATCGTCGGTACACATCTTGGATCACAAGTCTCTTTAATGATGTCTTTATCACTTTATCTGTGAAAAGGTTTCAAACCCTCCTCCTTTCTATACCTTGTGTGGTGCATCACTGTTAATATCTTTATGTGAGATCTGTGTGTGTTTCCCTGTAAATATATGGGTATGTCATGTTTTTACCATGTACCAATCTTGTAGCCAGAGGCGTGAATACATTTTCCTAACAGGAGGTTGAATGTAATGTGTTTGTGTGCTGTAGTCCCCTGCCTGGAGTATGGTGTGACCTTCGAGACGCACATCGTGGAGAAGTTTGGAGTGACGTTTGGCCGTGAGGGAGAGACGTTGAGTTTTGGTTGCTCTGTTATCATCTACCCTTCACTCCAGCGCTTCCAGCCAGAGATCGAGTGGTACAGAGACGGTGAGTTTGTGTGTGCTGTCTTACCTGTTCTGCATTAGTGAATCAGGTGAGGCAGAAATCACATGCGAGTAAATGATGTCATCAGTGAGGTCCAAATATATGCATACAGTTTTACAGAGCGTCTTCACAGTGTGTCTGACATTGACATGCCTAACACATATAAGTGATGTAATCCTGAAATCAGGGATGCATTGAGAATATCCGCTTACGAGTGCTCACTGGAGACACATTTGAGATGAATGTGCAGACTAATGTTAAAAGCATATGTTAACAGAGCTTCTTTTTAAATTCATGTCTATAAGATCTCTATGCGAAATGCATTTCACATGATTTAAACTGTTAAAAATGTGTGTCAAAAATGTCTTTCATTGCATTGTCTTTTACTGACACAAAATGAGTTTGTGTGTTTGTTAGATAAATTGCTGGTGCCTTCGAAATGGGTTCAGATGCACTGGAGTGGAGACAGAGCTACCCTAACACTTACACATCTCAACAAAGAGGATGAAGGCTTGTACACGCTCCGTGTTATCACCAAGTCTGGATTTGAGACACACTCTGCTTATGTGTTTGTCAGAGGTGAGAACCAACAAAACACAAATATCAAATATGGAAACAGTTCATGGTTATTGTACTACAGTCCGCTTATTAAGTCTTGACATAGGGAATACCATTTCCGCGTCCAAGCCTCCACTCGCTTAACTCATTCACCGGCAGCCTTTTTGAGAAAGGTGCCCCCCCGCATTTTTGTGATTTTAACAAAAGTTTCACAAAATTCCTTGCAGGAAAATTATCTTCTATAAATATTTAAACAAACAAATATATCAAATGAAAGAAAACACCATCTGCTTTCAAGCAAACAATAAACAAACAAAACGGGTAAAAAACGTTTCATTATATATTTATTTTTCGACTTAATTTAACCACTGAAATATGGATATTTGTCTTCAAAAATACAACATTTTAAGCAAAAAGCTTAAAAAAATGCGTTTTTGTAAAGGAATTTATGTTTGAGATCAGACTCAGAATGACTATCAAACATAAAGACAGTTAAAATAAATCATTAAATCTTTTTAACTTCCGTTTTTGATAAATTCGGTTTGGTGCCATCTAGTGGATAAAAGCGGTATTACACTTTCACTTTGAAATTCGTCCAGAAAGGCATATTTATCAGCTAAATATTAACTCATAATTGACAAGATAACTCGTCAATGGCGGGGAAAGAGTTAATATTACACACATATAGGGGCGGTTTCCCGGACAGGGATTAGACTAGTCCTAGACTTAAACACTTTTAAGAGCTCTCCAAACTGAAAACAACTTGCACTTACATATCTTAAAATACATCAGTGCCCTTTGTTTTACCTCAAAATGCACACAGGTAATGTTTTTAGGCATGTTTGTTAAAACTAGTTATATTTCCTAATTAAACTAAGGCCTAGTCCTGGTTAAGATAATCCTGGTCCGGGAAACGGCTCCATAAAGGTCCACTGTGCAGATTTTTTGTGGTGAGATTGTGAATTGCAACCAAGAGCTCAGTCCACAGCTAACCCATCCATTTCAAAACGCATAGAGAAGCTACGGTACCAACAACAGGACAAACACGTCATGACAAAACGCTCTCTATAGCAGCAGTTTAGGGCTACTTTAGAAATATGGTGGCACGAAATGGGGACTTCTGTTAGTCCACTGTACCACTGATAATATAGTGATGTGTGTTATATTGCATTTCTGTCAAGAGATCCTTCTAAAAGTTACACAATACACCTTTAAGCTGTATTTTTATAAACTTGCGATGTACACTACGTTTCCAAGCTCATTGGGTGCCAGATAGCAATACTATAACAGTTCATAAAAGATAAATTACTTTCTGGTCTTCTGGGATTTCGGTGTGGAGATAAAGGTTAGGATCGTGATTTTTTGGTAGTTCGGTAGCACACCGTGACTGTATATTGTATTAATTTGTTGTTTGCTTAATTAAAGCCACAATATGTAAGATTTCTGTAATAAAATGTCCAAAACCCACTTGCACAGTGTGATATATTTCATGCAGTTGTGTACTTACATTATCCCCAAAATTCCCAAGCATGTGTAAATCCAGAAAATTCCTGTTTTAAATAATAACTCATCCCTTGTCTCTATTGTCTATCAATGACATAATATCTGTGCAACAGACGTTGACAAATGCAGAAGTGGAGGTTATACAGCATTTAGCACACAGCTGTCATGCCGTTCAGTTGTCATGGATCATGATTATCCATTGGCAAATACAAAAAACATAATTCATTACCTCATCCGTGAACATTCTTTGTGAATTCCATACCTCTCGGAATGGTGAAAAATTCACTCCCATTGTTCCACACATCTTCATAGTAAGCTTCGCTTTAGTTGTTGTGATGGGAATCAGAATTACTTTCAGTGATGGACCCAAACCCATTCGTATGAGAAGTTTGTAAAACATTTTATAGCATGCAGCAGTGTGTGTAAAATTAAACCATTGACATATGACACACACACACAGACGCACAATGGAAAAACTCATGATAGGATTTGCTTTGTTATTTGAAACATTAGTGGTGCTGTCGTAATCTCAGTTCTCAGTTCTAAAACTTTTAAGTGTTGTTTATTTAAATCTTTCACACATGAACAACTCCTTATTTTTGACTCAAACACCACCATCTTTGAGCTCTTTTGTGTAATGCTGCATACACACCAAACGGGAAGCATTGCGTTCCTCGCTCTAGATTACTTGCGGGATTTAACTTTGTGTCATGCAATTTTTTAGCTTGAGTTAAATATTTTCAACTTGGGCGAAGATGCGTTTGAAGTGAATAATGTGTTTCGAGGCAATTGTGCTGCCTGAATCGCGTCTTGCGCATCGCCCCAAGCAAGTTCGGATCTATTGGCGTCCTTGGATTGACTTTGTATGTAATCTACTCGTTTAAATCGTTGAATTCACGTTTGGTGTGTACGCCCCATTAGCCTTCCAGAGACTTCCACTAAAGCTAATGGTAGTCATATTGCAAGTGACACAAGTGTGCGCAAATAGGTTCGTTTGAATGTAGCCGCGCAGCAAGTGGGCTACATGCAAGAGTGCCACCTAGTGGATAATAGCAGCAATATGGATTGCCGTCATTGGCAGGGAAGCGATTTCACTTAATTTACGAGATGTCATAAATGGGGTGGGAAAAGTTATATTGTCATATTTGTCAAATATATTTTCAAAGTCATATTTTGTCCCACGACATCGAATCGGCCGGCTATTGAAACGAAAATCTGGCACATAAAAAGGAAAAACACCACATCACTTACTTCCGCCTTCGAAAATAAGGTGGATTTATGTGAACAGTCTTACAGTGGTACATATTACTAATCCTGCTTATTTAGAGTGCTGCTAACTGTCTTACAAGCTTGTAGTATGCTACTCTTGGCTTGTAGTATGTTAGCCGTGAATGTCACCGACCAGCTCGCGTTTCGTTCTAAATTTATTCCCAATGCTGTCTGTGTGTTAATGGTCAAGTTACTGTAATAACTAGAGGTGTTTAAACGAATTAACTAATTTTTATACACTTTTTAAACTCACATTATCTTCAGAAAAACATTCATGCCCTCCCAATATCATGCTGTGGCTGTAAAATATGTAAATTGATCACAGATTTGTAAATCATTACCTCACGTTTTATTTGATGTGTCTGTGTGTTAGATGCTGATGCTGAGTCTGCAGGTGCACCTGGAGCTCCTTTAGATGTTTACTGTCAGGATGCAAATAAAGATTACGTCATCGTTACCTGGAAACAGCCAGCGGTGGACGGCGGGAGTGCCATCTTGGGCTACTTTGTTGATAGGTAGAAACAGAAACATCCTATTCAGACCTTTAATTTGAAGAGGTAGACTGTCAAAAAACCTGTAGTGTAATTGCAGATGCACGTTTAGTCCGAGGAAACAAACATACTTACAAAATGCATATGCTGTAATGCAGTGTACTCTAAGTCGCTTTGGATAAAAGCCTCTGCCAAATGCATAAATGTGAATGTAAATGAACTCTAAATGGTTGTCTTCTATGCAGTAGATCATAAAAAGCAATTAATGTTTTAAAGTTTTGGTTCTTGACTGCTTTCTCATTACTGTTTGCTAAACAAGATTGCATTTATTGGTTTATAAAGCATAATGTCTGTTCTTCAGATGTGAGGTTGGCACTACACACTGGATTCAATGTAATGACACTCCGGTGAAGTTTGCCCGTTTCCCCGTCACGGGTCTTGTGGAAGGGCGCAGTTATACGTTCCGGGTACGTGCGGTGAATAAAGCCGGTATGAGTTACCCGTCCCGTGTGTCTGAACCGGTGGCAGCCATGGACCCTGCAGACCGTGCACGGAGAGGTTTGAATGACATTTAAGAAAACACTAATATATTTTTAGCTTTTTAGTCCTTTTGGTTTTCCAGTCGTGCCTTCTCCTCTCTTGTCATCCAGGTACATCTGCTCCCTGGACTGGACAGATAATCGTAACTGAAGAGGAGCCTGTAGGTGAGAAACTTAAACTAATGTTTTTTTAAGATTCACAGTCATGGAAAACTGAATGCCATAAATATGTCCCTTTTTCCACTTTCATAAAAAAATCTGATAATTTACTCACCCCTATGTCATCCAAGATGTTATGTCTTTCTTTGTTCAGTCAAAGTTTTTTGAGGAAAACATTTCAGGGTTTTTCTCCATATGGATTTCAGTTTACAGTTTCAATGCAGCTTCAAAGGATCTAAACGATCCCAACCGAGACATAAGGATCTTATCTAGCGAAACCAACCCCATTTTGGCAAAAAAAGTACTTTTAAACCACAACATCTCATCTTGCACTAGCTGTGCGATGCGCAAGCGCCATTACGTAATAATTACGTATTACGAAATTACGTCGAAAGGTCACACGTGACGTATGCGAAACTACCGCTCCAGTGTTTAAAATTGTGGAGAAAGAGGATCGTTCAGACGTTGTTGTATGTGAATGATACTAAATAAAGTCTTTTTGAAAGTTTATTGTTTAAAATGGTCCACAAGTGTGCGTTTCACATATGTGACGCGTGACCTAAAGTCCACCAGATGGCAAAAAAATGTTGGATAACACGGGGTTGAGTAAACTATCAGAATTTTTTATGAAAGTGGAGTAAATGATTCTTCATGCACAGTGATGTCATAGAAGAACCATTTTTGGTTCCTCAAAGAACTGCTCAGTCAAAGATTTATTGACAAACCATTTCTTTTATACCTTTTTTATAACATAAAGTATTTTTTTTCACTACAACTCCGTTTTATTCTTCTTTTCAACTTATCAATTTTTTTTTTATTGTTATTTTAAATTCTCATGTATCTTTGTAAAGCAATTTGAATTACCTATAAGTATGTAATATGCTATACAAATAAACTTGCCTTACCTACAAGGAACTTCTTTTTCAAGCAGAAAGGTTTTTAATATGTTTCTGTATTATCATTCAAACCAAAAAATGGTTCTTTTTTGGCATCGTAAATCATTTTAATTTTATAAGAGTGTGTTGGGTCAAATATGGACATTACATCTTACATCTTTTACCCAACTATGGTTTACCCAACCTACAGTAGCATTTTTAAGATTGTAAGCTGAATCCATCTTTGAACTTCATCCTAATCTCATGATGACTTTGCTTTTTGGGAGACATTTGCTTATGGTTGTATAACTAGATTAATTCTAAGCATTGGTACCTGACATACAAATCACTCGGTTTATTTGAAATAATCCTTATCTTGTATTCATGAACGATTGTTAAAACAGGATTAGTGTTTATCACTGTGAACATTCCTTCTTCAGTCAACGACACAACACAGATCAGTGAAGCACCAATAACATTCGCTGTTTTATCTTGAATGACTGTAGAGGGAGTCGTTCCCGGTCGACCTCGTGAACTCAGTGTCATTGAAGCCACTAAAAACTATGTGGTGCTGAGCTGGAAACCTCCGGGCGAGAAGGGTCATGAAGGAGTCATGTATTACGTGGAGAAGGTCAGATCTTCAGATGTATTTTACTAAATATCTTAACCGCCCTCTTTTTAAAATAGTAAATGAAGAGCTCAGATGCAAAAGCCACATGCCACCTCTATAAACAATGAGATTATATTGAACGAATGCACTCGGCATGTGTTATACGTTCATCAAATACTTTCGGTTTAAATCCGCATAATCCCGGCCTTTTGTCATTCAGAAATACCGCTTTGTTGGCAGAATTCATTAAACGCCACAAAGATTTTTCAGCAAAGTCCCCAAAGTGCACAGAAGAACTGCATGAACATTTTACACGGTTTACCAAATATATATGGATATTTACCGAATTTTTGAGTGTTGTACCTTTATTCAGAAAGGACATGTGCGTTTATTATATGCACAATAAGCGGTAACTATCAAAATCTGCTTATTATAGAAACCTGTTTTCATGCATCTACATGCAAATCAATAAACCAGCTATGCAGAAAACTGTGTTTACATGGGATTTGGAGATTTGTCAGGTTTCTCGCAGGCAGCGGAAGTAAACACAAAATAAAAGTCTGCGCTTGACTCAAGCAGTTAGCAGGGAAATGCGAAAATAGAAGTTCATGTTACGTTTACAGGATCATGAGAAGAGATGCAACAGTATAGCTTAAGACGGGTTTCCCTGCATTTTTTTTTTTTTTTGAACGACTATATGTACTATAGGCGGTGACATCAAACCTGACAAATCTCCAAATCTCAGTTTTCTGCATAGTCGGTTTGTTGATTTGCATGTAAATGCATGAAAACAGTTGTCTATAATAAGCAGATTTTTGATAGTTATCTGCTTAATTTGTTTATATAAACGCACGTGAAGAGTTTTTTAGAAGTGGAGATTTTTGCCAAAAAAAGCTTGCATGCACTTAGAGGGTTTTGCAGCGAAAGAGAGTCAACTTTGTAAAATACCATTGAAATAAAATAATTTCAATAACATTCATTGCCATTAAAGTGAAATTACTGAACCTAAACATAAGAGCCTAATATAGAAATGCTCATTTACAAGAAAACACATCAAATGCACTTAGAGGATTTTGCATCTAAACTCTTTATATTTGCCTTTTTGAGTGAATACGCTGAAATCTGTCTGGTGTTTGTGTTTAGTGCGTCTCTGGTACAGACAGCTGGCAGCGAGTAAACACTGAAATCCCTGTGAAATCTCCACGCTTTGCTCTTTTTGATCTGGCGGAGGGCAAATCGTACCGCTTCCGTGTTCGCTGCTGTAACTCGGCCGGTGTCGGAGAACCATCAGAACCGACTGAAGCCACCACGGTTGGAGACAAACTCGATATGATCACAGTTATATACATACTTAAAAAGCTATACTACTTACCTCCTTAAGTCGTTCTAGTATGGGTGCCAATACCCTTTCTTTCAACCGCAACAGCTTCTGTGTAAAGACTTTAGCTAAAGAATATTCATGAAAAACATATTCATGTTTTAATTGTTAACATGTCCCATGCATGTATAACACACACCAAAATGTGTAATTCATGAACAGAATTTGATTCAATTTAATTTTGTGTAATAGGCTTTATGTGTGTCAATCAACAGATATCCCATCAGCCCCTGGTCGTGTAGTGCCGACCCGCAATACAGACACATCTGTGGTGGTTTCATGGGAGGCGTCGCGTGATGCTAAAGAGCTGGTGGGCTACTACATCGACACCAGCATCGTGGGGAGCAACACCTGGGAACCGTGCAACAACAAACCTATAAAAGGAACCAGGTACCAACAAATCTAATGACAAACATAAACACAGAAACAAACATATTGTCTGTATGCTGTGTGATGGGTTACTTATTTCAGTTTTAATAGTGATGCTTGTCTTAGCAAACATCACAAATATATGTTAAACTTGATATAATATCTCCAAACGTGTTGATGCAGGTTTATCTGTCATGGCCTGACCACGGGTGAGAAATATGTCTTTCGCGTGCGAGCGGTCAATGCTGCGGGAATCAGTGATTTCTCTCAAGAATCTGAAGCTATTGAAGTTAAAGCTGCTATCGGTGAGTTTATCAACTTTACGAACAAAGCACATAATTTACCAACTTTCACTTTTCATGCATTCCTCACGTCCTCAAAGGCACTACGGTGCCAGAGCCACACCCTCCATCCCTGAAGCCACACCCACCATACTCCGAAGCCCCGCGTCTGCATTTTTCCACACCCTCCAAACCCTGAAGCCACACCCACCATACTCTGAAGCCCCGCCTCTGCATTTTTCCACACCCACCAAACCCTGAAGCCACACCCATCATACTCCGAAGCCCGGCCTTTGAATTTGTTGTCGGACTTGTAGACCTCCTGTAGTTTGGGTCAGAACTGATCCCATGTAGTGGTGACTACAAACCAACCCACCCACCTCTCACCCCCTCCGTCTTCGTTAACATGCATGTCCATTTGTCTTTACCCATAATGCCTTTCTACTGATGTCCCTTAACATTTATAAGATGTTAGGCTTGTTCGATTTGAAAGCAAACTCAAACTTTCGAACTCAAACTCGTATGATTTTGCGAATCGCTCTTGCGGTACTTTGACATCATCTGGCTGTCGATTCTTTCGGCGCCGCATGAAGTCAAACAAGCCTTGTGTTGAAGAGCATGCTCACTTATTCTTTATGAAACACACTTGGCAACCTGACCCATGCATTCAGATATAAAGAAGTTGTTTTAGTCTTTTAATTTTTAGTTATAAAAAAATATATGTCACTAAAGCTAGTTGGGAAGAGAAAAATAATGTTGAATTTATCCAACATTTATCTTTTATCCAAAGTGACACTAATGATGGAAACTTTAGCATTTTGGCCACAGTACAGTAAAAATAGTAAGAATCCACAGCATGATAAACAACACATGATAAGGCAAGGCAATTTATTTATAAAGCACAAATTAAATGACGGGTAGTTGACCAATTTGCTGTACAATTTGTTTACATATACAAAAAGCAAACCTTGAGAAGTACAATTCATACTTCAAACTTCATATTACAAAACAGCTACTAGTACAGAGGCCTCCTTTTTTAATAATGCGTGATACACCTTTCTTTCAGATGTGAAATCTATAAATCGCAAATGATCTTGAACTTGTACGCAGCTGAACAGTTTCAGATCTCCGCCTTTAAACAATTCAGTTCAATTTTATTTTATTTTATTTATATAGTGCTTTTCACAATTGGTAATTATTTCAAAGCAGCTTTACATTAATAGAAGCAGGGGAAAACATAGAAATATTGACAGACAATATAAGTAGCAAAATACAGCAGCTATGAAAAAACTTTACAAGCGAGCGTATTAATAATGTAACTTATAGAAGAGTGTGCTAAGTTAAGCCAATGTCGCCTGACTCCCAAGGTTGAAAAACCCCCCAGGAGAAAAAACTCCTGACTTTTTTAGCCAGGAGGGAAAAAAGTCCTAGGAGGAAAAAAACCCTTGGGAGATATATATTATATATCAACTGTATATATATGTATATATGTAAACAGATTAGGAGATTAAACGGTTCCGTCGTGGTCGATGGTCAGGCATCGGCTGGGCATCACGTTGAAGGATGGCCAGTAGATCAGTGGTGTGTTAACCTCCACGGCAGCCGGAATTGGGTCTGTTTGTCTCAATGTCCTTGGGTTCGAGGACGAGACAGGGAGAGAGAAACAAAATCCTATTAGCGTAGAGGCCGTTCGCATGTAAAGCAAGTGTCACACAGTGTTGTGTTTTAATATATGCTCGATTCCAGACAGGCTAGCTATTGCGGCATTAGTATATTACCCAGACGAGTTATGTGAATGCTTTGTTCCGTACAAGCTATATTGCGAGATAAGTAGACAAATTATGTGAATGTTTGTTAAAGAGAAAAGTCTTAAGTTTAGACTTAAAGTGATCGACGATGCCCAATTTATTTTATTGACACATAAAAGAGCGCCTGTCAATGCTTAAATTACTTTCGAGCAATAATAATGGTTTATATTTCCAAAAACCTGCAGCAATCGGAAAACAAAAGCAGACTGATCTCACGCAAAGTCGTGTTATAGTCACGAAGAATTTTGTTAACTTACTTGTGTCCATAGCATGAAATTCAGCTTTTTTTTTAGCCTTGAGCGTAAATGTTTTTTTCGTGTCACTCGCACAAATTTCTACGGGTGGTGTTTTGTGTCCGTGGCGTGTCTTTCTTTCTCGTGTCACTTTATGTGTTGTTTTCTCATTGTTTTTTTTCCTATTTTCTTACTATTGTCTCTTGGGGTTGGGATTAGAATCACTTTCTGTTAAATTTTTAGACATCCAAACCCCAACTCTAACCCCAACTCCAGGCGAGAATAGTTTTAAAAGTGGAAGAAAAACATGTAGAAACCAATACATAAAAATGCATCCAAATCTAATCTCAACCCCAAGCGACAATGACTTAAAAACAGAAAAAAAACATTGAGAAAACAATACATGAAATGACACGAAAAAGGAAGTCGTGCCACGGACATGAAAAACATTTGTAGAAATTCGTGACACAAAAAGACATTGACACGAATAATTAATCAAATTAATCAGATTTGCCGTGAGATCATGTTGTGTATGTCTGCTCAGACCCTGACGTGGTGCTAAGCACTTTCCAAGTCAAAGACGTTTTTATAAATGTGAACGTTGCCGTGGATTTTTGCGTATTCACACTCTACGATCACATCTGTGCTTATGCACACTTTATAAAAGAGGCCCCAGAAGTTTATTGTGTCCATCAAATAAACCATCTTGGGGAAAAGTGTGTGTTGTTCATAAAGGATAAGCACAAGAAACACAACAACTGTCAAAAGCATAAACTAACTCAATTACCTGTCATTACTAATTTCACCTGAATGCTTCTTTTTCTTATTTTCTTATAATCAGTGTTGGGGAAAGTTACTTTTAAAAGTAATGCATTACAAGGTACTCCCCAAAATGTAACTTAATGCGTTACTTAGTTACTTTTCGGGGAAAGTAAACATTTTTATGTTAATGTGTTCAGTTTAATGCAGTACATTGTTTTTTTTTATCTAATTTATTCAACTGAAAAGTAACTCGGATTACTTTAAAAATAGTAACTCAGATATTAATGTGTACATTTATAAAGTAATGTGTTACTTCAGAAAAGTAATATTATTACGTAATGCACGTTACTTGTAATGTGTTACCCCCAACACTGCTTAAAATAAATTAAATATTGAGTAATAGTGGCAAATATGCTGCTTGTATTTGCATGCATACATGTTTTTTGCTCTAAAAATATGTAATTATTAGACAATGTAGATTTTAATGTAGAGTGACTGACAAATGTGTTTTTATTGATGTTGCATTTCTTGATTTCTTTCTCTGGCTGTTCTCTTTGCTAACTCCTGTAGGGGGCGGTATTCCTCACGGTGTGTTTCTGGATTCAGTGGGTATTTGGGGTTACACTAACTCAGCACAGCTCATGTACAGTGAGCGGGCATGTAACTGCTGACGCACATATAACACGCTTAGCTAATGTTATTGAGAGGGTCGAGGAAGGGGGTCAGAACGGGGATCATCAAGCCCTAAATGAAGGCAAACAGTGCAAGGGGGAGAACTTAGGGTCACCTGAACAGGTAGTTAACTGTAGCATTGAATTTTACACACACGACTGTATTCAATCAGAGCCAGATACAGGAACGTCTGATGATCGTAAGTGCGCAGTAAAATCTTCTGTGGAACCAGAGAAAGCAGGAGAACCCAGGAGGAGAGGACGAAGAGGCTCAGGTGAGAAGATGAAGGTTATGTACGGATCCAGTTTTTTGATCATCATCATCACCATCATCAGGAGTTGACCTCACCTTTCTTCTACCTTCTAGCTTTTTTAATTCATTTCTTTGCATTTTTAATCTTAAAACTATGCAATTGGTCAAATTCACTCCTTCATGATTATTTTGCTCATTGAGTCAGCTTGTCAAATGAATGCAAGACCTCACTCATTAATTTAGCATATTGCCATATTTTTTCATATTTTTATTTTGAATGCTAAATCATAGTTCAGTTTTCAACAATCTATTGGTCAGGCAATCCTGCTGGGAAATTCAGTTATTGTCAGTAGACGTCCATCTTAAACAAGCAGCAAACCAAACACAACAGTCCACTTTAATCTGGTGCAACGTGAATGTTAGCAGGAGGTTATCTTCTCAGAGAACTGGGTTCACAATGTATCATGTTATCACCATGATTTAAACTAGAAATGAATATGAGCACTTTAACAGACATACAGAAATGTTGGCCTTTAAAAACTCTCTTAAATGTATCTAGCCTTACATACATCGTATGTATTGTACATTATTGCTAACATGAATTTTGCGCAACATGATCTCACAAAAAGTCATGTTATAATCACGCAAAATTTGATTCATTTATTCGTGTCCATGGCACGTAATTCAGCCCTTTTCATGTTTTTTGTGACTATGCATGAATTTCTATAAATAGTTTCCTGTGTCCGTAGCCTGACTTTCTTTTTTTCCCTTTTTTAAATCATTGTCGCTTGGGGTTGGAGTTAGATTCAGGGTTTGGGTTAGGATGTACTTTTATGTATTGGTTTCTACATGTTTTTCTTCCGCTTTTAAAACTATTCTCACCTGGAGTTGGGGTTAAAATGGGTTAGGATGTCTAAAAATTTAACAGAAAGTGATTCTAACCCAAACCCCGAGCGACAATGGTAAGAAAATAGGAAAAAACTATGAGAAAACAATAGATAAAATGACACGAAAAAGAAAGTTGTGCAACGGACATGAAAAACTATTTATACACAGTAAAAATTTGCAGCATGAAGTTAAAACAACTTGGTTTTGCAAGTCAGTTCAACCTACTATTTTTAGTTTTGACCTGTGATAAGATGACATAACTTATAAAAACAAATTTAGATGGTTTAACTTATATTTTTACGTTACTTTTACTTAACAAATGATGTTGATTTGACAAAAATGCTGGATTTTTTTTTACAGTGTAGAGGTTTGTGTGAGTGTCACGAAAAAGACATTTGTGCTCAAGGCACGGGGGGGGCTGAATTTCGTGCCATGAACATGAATGGGTTGATCAAATTTTGCGTGACTAAATCAAGACATTTCATGAAATCAGTCTGCTTTTGTTTGTTTTTACAAACTGAGGGATGAATTATTAAACCCAAAACATTCTCTGTTGGGTAAGTTTTCATAACAACACTGTCCTCACAAATACATCAAAGGCATAGACGGAGCATGCGGAGGGATTGGGGGCCTGACCCCCCAATGGATAAAAGGATTTTTATAAATTATAAAAATAAATTATATTCCACAACAAATATACATATTAATTTAAATTCTTATTCTAATTTTAATTCTTACCACAATATTAGATAGTCAACAAATAATTTAATTTTCTAGTTTGCAGTAAAAATTATAGCACTTGTTTCAGTATAAATACTGTAATAGACCAGTCTACCCCCCAACATCAAGCTACGCCTATGATCAAAGGATGATTTTTTTGCCACCAGCCACAACTGGCAATATGCTTGACACTTTCCCTATCACACAATCTCTTTCCTGGTCATAGCAATGTTTATTATTATTGCTTTATATAAGCACACATTCATGGCATATGAGTAATGTATGTCTAACCATTGTGACGTGTTGTTTTTTTCATGTCATTATAATGAAAGATGATTAGATTTGTGTGTTTGTCAGGAGTCAGTATTTCTACACTTCTGTGATTGATTGGAACTATTTGCTCTGATCATCATGGGATTCAGTCTGTTTATTACCAATTTTATTTTGTATGCCAGTAATTGTTAACCAGTAGAGGGCCTCAGTAAACCTCCATGTAATCCGTATACTAAAAAGACCAGCTAAAACCTAAGCTGGTTGGCTGGTTTAAGATGGTCTACCAGCCTGGTTTTAAGCTGATGTAGCAGACCCATTTTAGAGCAGTTTTGGCCATATCCCTACTGGTCTTACCTGGTCAGACTGGAAGACCAGCTGACTTACCAGCTTAACCAGCTTTGCTAGGCTGGGAGGACCAGCTCAAACCAGCTACAACCAGCCAACCAACTTAGCCAAGCTTCCAGTCAGGTCAAGGTGGTTTAAACTGGTGGTCTTCCAGCTAGGATCAGATAAAAAGTGTCCAAAACCCTTCTAGAACCAGCCTGCTACACCAGCTTAGGCTGGTTTTAGCTGGTCTTTTCAGTACGGATATGTTACAATACAGTTAAAACTGTTCAATTGTTCAAAAATTATAATAAGAGAAAAGATCAAATTGTATTAATATTATTATTATATTACAGATATCATTTAATATGTTACTTCTAAAAGTATATACGCCAAGTGTATGTAAAATGTCCTACTCAGTTTTTAGATATTCATGCACTCACTGAATTCTCAGGCCGACTTTTTAAAGTTCCCTCAATCGTAAGTGGATTTATATTATTCGTATCGGCAAGTTTCTTCCACAGCGTCAAGAAAAGGTTACTTAGTTGGAAGTGAATGTTTACTTAACACATCTTTAGATTATCAAACCCTAAGGGGGCGTATACACCAATGCGTTTACACCGCATCAATGTCACTTCTCACTCGGCCGTCCTATCACAGTGGAGGAGGGGCGGGACAAATATCAAAACAACCAACCGGTGCATCATTCAACGACTGATAAACAAAGCAGAAGTATCATTGTAACCAAAGCACACAGCTGAAAAAATGCTACCACGCGCCCACAGTTGGTGCCCACCTGGCGATTTCAGTTGTGTTAAAAGTCTTTGGTGTACATGCCCCCTTAACTTCTGTTAATAAGTAAACAAGCATCAGAAGTGTTTGAATATTGTCATTGGTGGTGTTACTGTGTTATATGTTCTTCACCGTTAACTGTTGTGTTGTGCTATCGCATCCCCTGCTCCTCCCTATGGCATCAATGTATTGGAAAGCGTGCGCGACTCAATGGTGTTGGCATGGAAACAGCCCACTTTCATTGGTGGAGCTGACATCACCGGATACTTCATAGATTATCGTGAGGTCATCGGTGGAGTGCCGGGAAAATGGCATGAGGCAAACATCAA
This sequence comes from Misgurnus anguillicaudatus, assembly GCF_027580225.2. NCBI lineage: Eukaryota > Metazoa > Chordata > Actinopteri > Cypriniformes > Cobitidae > Misgurnus > Misgurnus anguillicaudatus. Next base: position 60,396,168 of record NC_073357.2, read on the forward strand.
GTCTGTCAGTGAGCGAGCATATAGAGTAAGTCCTGGTCTCATTTCAGCCTTTCCTTTTCATTACATGAACTATCTTGGAAAAGTTACTTGGCCTTCATTTTCTTTTGCTGCTTTTCAAAGCCTTTTATGGATTTAAACATTGTAGCCAAACGTTTTGCCCCTCAGAAAGTGTTATAAAAAAGTGTACTTACCAAAGAGACAGCAGCCTGAGATACAGCATATCATTTGTGACCCTCACTTTAAGCACAGACAAGTTGATTCATCCCTTAAAATGTCAAGTAATTTTAAGTTAAATCTACTTAAGATCGCTGAATTTAAATGTTTCGTTCACTGAATGTAAAATGTCTCGTTCCAGCAATCCGCGTGAAACGGCTGGATTTAAATTCGTCAATCAAGAATTTATTGGATCATTTGAAGTTGGGTCATGTTGCTATTTGCTAATCGCGGTGATCTTTTCCAGGACCCCGCCCACCTGCCAGACCGTATGACAGGAAGTAAAGAAAGATCGTTTAAAGGAGGGGAGGAGTTTTTAATTTTTGAATAAAGATTATAAGGACACATTCATTTAAAAAAAATAATGAAGCTCACAGATAAGACATTTGTATCAAAGTTTTTAATTTAATTTCAATTAAATTGTATTTATTTAGTGCTTTACAGTAATATATTAAAACACCGAAAAATCATAAAACATAAGCAGCAGAATACAGCGGTTGAGATTAACCATACAAGCCACCGTAGTAAAAATGTAACCTATGTAAAAGGGTGCTAAGTTAAGCCAATGTCAGCAGACTCCCCAGGTCTTGAAAAACTCCTAGGAGAAAAACCCTGTGTGCGAAAAGTCCTAGGAGGGGAAAAACCCTTGGGAAAGAGCCAGACACAGCTGATACTATAGAGGATATATTATATAATAGGTAGGATATTTAACAATTGTATGGGGATTAAAACATAATAAATATGTATATATATACACGGATAAGTTAGATGGGGGGAGCTGGTGGTCGTTGGTCTGACATCAGCTGGGCATCACATTGAAGGAAGGCCAGTAGATCAGTGGCGTGATGACCTCCATGGCAGCCGGAACTGGGTCTGTTAGTCGTCAATTTCATTGCGACATTTAGTGTACTTATTTATTGGGGTTAAAACAAAATGAGGGTTAAAAGTGCTGGACCACAAAATCAGTCATAAGTCGCATGAGTATGTTTGTATTAATAGCCAACAGTACATTGTATGGGTCAAAATTTTATGCAAAAAAATCATCAAGATGTTAAGTAAAGATCATGTTCCATGAAGATATTATATTATTTTATGATGTATACATCTCAATAAAAAAAAATGACCCTTAAGACTGGTTTTGTGGTCTAGGGTCACATGTGTTAATAAGAAATATCATATCTAGTCAATGTTTGATTTAGTCAAATTAATGAAAATATTTTTTGTGTAAGATAAAAATAAATTACCAGTGGCGCCGGTGACTTCTTTTCTGAGGGGCGCAAATTCAAACGATGTGTTTGTTGCATCATGTGAACCTATGTGCATCATGCGTCATGTCAAAATAAGTGCCTGCTGCTTATGATAAAAGAGACGCCCACGTTCACAAAATACTCGCAAGACACTTACTTATCACTAAACTCTGATTACACATGAGATTAAGCGAGTATTTGGTAAACGTGAGCGTTTCTTTTAAATTCCTTCGAAGCATCTGCAGCAGGCTCGTATTTTGACATGACGCGTGATGCACATAAGTTAACATGACGCACCAAACACACATTTTGAAATGATGAACCACACAAATGATGGCTACATACATGTTGTTTCGAGCTTCGCATCGTGCACTCTCGCACTGGTCAACACTGTAAATGAACTTTAGCAAGATGTCAATTATTCATATTTCAAAAGTGTTTAACTTTCTACCACAGAATATTAGCGATTAAAATTCAACATTTGCATTTAGTTCATTACTTTCTGTAGCTCAACTAGCAAAGCAGCGCAAAAGGTCATGGGTTTCAACCCAGGAAACACATAGATATAAAATGTACAGTTTAAAGTCACTTTAAACAAGTGTGTGCATAAATGTAAATGTTATGGATATTGTTGTAAATACACCAGTGAGAGTTTGCATTTCTAAAGTCCTCCAATTAGATCTACATACATGAACCTGTTTAAGACCTCTAACAGATTTATTAATCTTGTCTAGAGTTTCAGAGTTAAAGGAGAACATGCTGTACCAGTTCCAGGTACGTGCTGCCAATATGGCTGGTGTTGGTATTCCATCTGTACCCAGTGACACATTTAAATGTGAGGAGTGGACCATCGCTGTACCTGGTAAACAACGCCATTCAAACACATTTACACGTCCACAGGCTAAATAAGCCCATTTTTCAAGAAATACATTTATCTGCACTTTTTCTTCAGGACCACCCCACGATCTCCAAATACAGGAGGTCCGTAAGAACTCTCTGGTGTTGCTATGGAAACCACCTGTCTATCAGGGCCGTGATGCTGTCAATGGATACTACATTGATATTAAGGAGGCCGATGCGGACTTTGAGAAGTGGAGGGGTGTGAATGAGAAAGCCACTGATCAGAAATACATGAAGGTTTGTGTGTGTGCAGGAGGTGATGAGGTTATGAAGGGTTTTTGACATTGATACTCAGTGATGTCTCTTTACGCTTCTAGATTGAGGATCTAAAGGAGGGCGAGTCGTATGTTTTCCGTGTGCGAGCTCAAAACAAGGCTGGTGTTGGAAAACCCTCAGAGGCCACAGAACCGGTTAATGCAGTGACCAAACCAGGTATTAATCCCATCTGCAATGACCAGTGTTATTTATTCCAAGATAAAGTTATCTCAGAAATATCTATTTTAGCTAGTGAGTTTCATCACAGCGATGCATGAAGTTTAGATCAAACATACGTCTTATTATAAAAGTAACATTTTCTGCTGTCTTGTGTTGACTTGACAGGAACAAAAACTTAAAAAAAAATTCAAGAGCTTGGATGCAAAACCCTCTAAGTGCGTCTTACATGTTTTCTTGTAAATTAACGTTTTTATAAGTTTCTTATGTTTAGGTTCAGTAATTTCACTATAATTCCAATAAATAATTATTAGTCAATAATTTAAATGCCTTTACTTCTACAGTGTCCTTTCTGAATAAAGGTAAAAGGCTCAAAAATTCAGTCAATCTACTAGTATATTCGGTAAACCTCCTGTGCACTTAGAGGACTTTGCTGAAAAATCATTGTGCGTTTTATGGATTCTGCCAACAAAGTGGTATTTCTGAATGGCCTGTGGCCGGGATTAAGAGGATTTGAAGCGAAAGTACTTGATGAACATACAATACGTGCCGAGAGCATTTGGGTAATATATTTATCTAATTTTTAATTGAGGTGGCGTTTAGGGGCTTTTGCATCTGAGCTCTTCATTTTTCCACACTTTTGTTGTTCCAAAACTGTAGATTTTCTTTGTTTCATTAAATTTATTGCTAAACTTTAAAGCAGCAAATCAGCTAAACTAAACAGCAATAGTAACAATGTAATCCATCAGACCATTTTGTCCCGCAGGTACTTCAGAGATTGTTGTTGAAGTAGATGACGACGGTGTGATTTCACTGAATTTCCAGTGTTCTGACCTCAATCCTGACTCCAAATTTATCTGGTCCAAGAATTATGAGCCAATGACCGATCCTGATCGTATGACCCTGGAGACCAAGGGCAACAAGTATGTGTGGGGATGCACCAATACAACATTTCTGTGCCTACATTCAATTACTTAGAAGGACTTTTACAGATACTGATAGATTCCGATAGTTTTGCTTTTTACTTAACTCTTTCCCAGCCATTGACGAGATATCTCGTCAATTAAGAGAAAACGTTCCTGCCAATGACGAGTTTTTACGGCAATCCAGATTTCCAATATTATCCTCTAGGTGGTGCTTTTACACAACTTATAAAACACTGAAGCATCCACTGATCCAAAAACAGTAAAAACCAGGTGGTTAATATGAATTAGTTCGTACGACCTCATTCTTACATTTTCCTACGATTTGCTTTTGCCCCAGTGATGTTGGGGTTAGAGGTGGTGTTTTGTTATTGTTTATTTTTATGTTAATCTTATGTTTTTGTTTGATTCACTTCGTATGAATTAATACCAATTAGCCAACTTATAAAATACGTACGAATTCTAATCAGGCTGCATTATCACCAAATTTGAAATAATCACGCAGTTTGAGCTCTAATGCTCTTTTTGATTGCCACACTGTAAAAAACTTTGCTGCCTTAAAATTTTTTGTTGAATCAACTCGGATTTACAAGTCATTTCAACTTACTATTATTTATCTTGACTAGAGATGAGTTGTTATAACTAAAGGTGAGTTGTTATAACTTATAAAATTAAGTTGACTTTTCTCAACTATATTTTATAAGTTTGTGACAACTCATCTCCGTTGACGTGACTTGTAAATCTGAGTTGATTTAACAAAAAATTTTAAGGCAGCAAAGTATTTTTTTACAGTGCAGGATATAATCTGTCCTGATCATTGGCTGTTTTTTTTAAATAATCAGTCAATGTCCGCACTCCAAACAATTATTTTCTTACCGGTACTTAGTATTTTTGTCTGTTTTAGTACACAGCAAAAAATGATTTTCAAGAAAAAAATTCTTGTTATTTTTGTCTTGTTTTCAGTAAAAATATCAACAAAAATCTTAAATGAAGATGATTTTTATTGATGAGCAAAACGACCCAAGAAAATAATTGTAGTTTTTAGACCAAAAATATCAAATTTAAGTGATTTTGTGCATAAAACAAGCAAAAAATCTGCCAATGGGGTAAGCAAAAAAGTCTTAAACATTTTTCTTAAACACTAAATTCAAGAAAAATTTAAGAAAAATTTGCTTACCCCATTGGCATATTTTTGGTCTAAAAACTACACTGATTTTCTTGGGTCGTTATGCTCATCAAGAAAAAGCATCTTAATTTAAGAATTTTTCAATATTTTTACTTGAAACAAGACAAAAACACTAAGAATTTTTTCTTGAAAGTTTTTGCAGTGTACAATTATACAAATTTAAAAAAAGATGCATTTTCTTAATAAGCTAAATTACCTAAAAAATAAGTCTAGTTTTTAGACAAAAAATATCAAATTTAAGTGAAATTATGCTTAAAACAAGCCAAAAAATAATAATAATCTGCTAATGGGTTAAGCCAATAATTTTTATTTTTCTTCAATTAAGTGTTTAGGAAAAAGATTTTTTTCTTACTCCATTGGCAGATTTTTTTTTGGCACAAATTCATATAAATTCACTTAAATTTTATATTTTTTTGTCTAAAACTAGACTTATTTTCTTAGGTCATTTTGCTCATCAATCTTGATTTAAGACTTTATAGATAATTGTACTAAAAACACAAGTCATTTTTGTGGTCCAAAAGTGGGGGGAAATGCTTTTATCTGCGATTATAAGCCAATATATCTGTGCATCCCTATTGTGAAGTATGTGATTTTCAACTTTTTACAAGTTATTAAATTGAAAATAACGTCATAATAAAATTGATAAAAATATTGGCTAATTAATTAAAAAAATTATATCATGAATGCCTTAATCATACATTTAATCACGCAACAGTAAGTAGATTGGCGTTGGTTTTGTTTTGTTCTGTAGGTCTAAAGCGACCTTTAAGACGCCTTCAGAAGAGGATTTGGGAGTCTACTCTTGTGTTGTCACCCACACCGATGGAGTCTCAGCTAGTTACACTCTCTCTGAGGAAGGTAAATATATCTATATATCTGTTTCATCTGAGTTTTACCGTGGTAAGTTTTGATCAGTGATGACATCATGTTCCAACAGGTCTAAAGGAGCTCCTGAAAATCAGCCACGAGCACAAGTTCCCTAGTAAGTATCTTATCTCAGCGTGCAAATGTGCGTAAAAGATCTAGAGCAGATTTGTTTAGTGTTTCCTAACGTTCTCCTGTCCCCGTGCAGCGATTCCTTTGAAGAGCGAGCTGGCCGTTGAGTTGCTGGAGAAGGGCAGAGTTCGTTTCTGGCTGCAGGCGGAGAAGATGACTGCCAATGGAAAAGTTGAATATGTGTTCAATGACAATATGATATCCCAGGGAGAGGTCAGAGGAAAACAAACGCAGACACGCACAGTAAATCATGACGTATGACTCGGACTGCATATAGATTTTTCGTTTGGTTTGCAGAAATACAAGATGAACTTTGATAAAAATACAGGCGTTATTGAGATGTTCATGGAGACGCTGAGCAAAGAAGATGAGGGAACGTTCACTTTCCAACTTCAGGACGGCAAAGCCACTAATCAATCCAGTCTGGTTCTGATTGGAGATGGTAAATATAAACATCTGTCTACATGTACATGTACGGTCTGTATCATGTGTCGAGTTTGTACTGATGATGGTGTCTCATTGATTTCAGTCTTTAAGCAGTTACAGAAGGAATCAGAGTTTCAGAGGAAGGAATGGCACAGGAAACAGGGTAAGACTTCAAGACATAGTACACTTCAATGTATGTAAATGTAATGTGCAATCATTATTGAAATAGGATGATTTGCATATTAAATTTGCATAATAAATGCACTATATAATGCACAAAAATGACACAAATATTACAATAATATTGTGTGTGTGTTTTGTATGTTTACTGCAGGTCCACACTTTGTGGAGTATCTTAGTTATGAAGTAACACCTGAATGCTGTGTTAGACTGAAGTGCAGGGTGAGCTCTCTTTCTCTCTCTCTCTCTCTCTCTCTCTCTCTCTCTCTCTCTCTCTCTCTCTCTCTCTCTCTCTCTCTCTCTCTCTCTCCTTTATTCCTCACATATATGTTTGACTCCATCCTGTAGGTTGGTAATATGAAGAAAGAGTCTGTCGCTCTCTGGTATAAAGATGGACGAGAGATTAAAGTCAATGAGAAACTGGATTTCTCTGAAGGAGTGTTGACCCTGGAGATTGCTCAGGTAATCTTTTTAATATTTTATTAAGAACTTCATTAACTTTTTCCCCGCCATTCACAGGTTACCTCGTCAATTAAGAGAAAACATTTCCCTGCCAATGACGCTCTCCTGACAAGTTTTTACAGCAATCTGTAATTCCGCTTTTATCCCCTCTTACCCAATTTATAAAAAACTAAAGCAAAAAATAATTTTATTCATTAATTTAAATTTAATTAATGTTTTGATTATCGTTTTGAATCTGATCTTTAACAAAATTCCTACAAAAATGCAATTATTTCAGATTTTTGCTCAACATTTGGTGTTTTTAAAGAAACCTACCCATATTTAAGAGGTTTTTAAAAGAAAACAAATGAAGATAGGATGAAATGTTTTCCCCCGTTTTGTTTGTTTGAAAGCAGAGGGTCTGTTCTTTTATTTGATATATTTGTATGTTTTTATATATTTATAGAAGAACATTTTCTGGAAGGCATTTTGTGAAACTCACAAAAAACTTTTTTCAAAAAAGGCTGGCGGAAAATGAGTTAAAAGTTTTAAGTTCATAACTAAACGGGGGTGGGGGTGGGGGGGGCTAGGGGGCGTTGCCCCCTCCAGATTTTCCCTCTGCCACCCCAAAAATGTCCAGTCAATAGACCTGGGGCGGTAACAGGATTATCGCCATACCGCGGTCACGTGACGCACGCCGCGGGTCTGAGCTCCTCACCGTCACGACTGCCAAAAAAAAACATTGGCCTGCACTTGTGTGTATATCTGGGGTTGTTATACACACCACAGCTTAATAACAACCGCAGCTTCTTAACAACCGCAGCTTGTTAATTGAACATTAACCATTAACTGATATGATTTTAATATTAAATTGTCATTGAGTAGAAATACAGTTAAGGGTTGTCTGTGACTCGTTAAAAGCAATAAAAGCATTTTATTTATTTTGAACCTACAAACAGCCACAACAGATCAAGCGGTTTTAAAAGAGGAACTATATTTTATGGCGTAATAGCACTTTTGGGAGTACTTCGACTCGCCTGAAAAGTCCGCTCCCCTTCTCACTCTCATAATGGGAGAGGGAGGGTGTTACTGCGCCGAGTCGAAGTACTCCCAAAAGTGCTATTACGCCATAAAATATAGTTCCTCTTTTAAATCCGCTTGGAAAAGCGCCACGTTCCATTTTGTACCACCAAACTTGCTCGTCTTTCATAGGAAAAACGTTGATGTGCCCGGTCACTTCCAACTCCATCTCCAAATGGCACAATTGAACGAACGGGGCCAAGCTAAATGCCATCGAAGCGTCGCAGCGCGCTCCAGCGCTTCCGTGCACGCACACAGATGATAGAGGGATGTATCAACAATTCTTAGTTAAGGTAATAACATATTTTAATATTGAAAATGAGTAGACTATTCCTTTAAGTAATTTGCACTTGTTTTGGATTGAAGATAAATAAATCAAGCATGTTATTTAACTTGTTGTCTTGCCAATAAACAACAAAACCGCGGGAATTTGTTGATTACCAACCGCAGCAAGAAAAAATCCAGCCCAGCCCTGCCAGCCAACCATAAAAAAAACTATTGTCTCCTTATACAAACACCATCCCTTATTGGCAAATCCTATTTATATTCGCTCCCGCCCACCAATGTCTGGTTGTCTTACTCAAAGCTCAGACGTCGCTTCAGCAGTATTTAGGACATGAAAGTACTACTAGCCTATTCTCTACGACAGTAACGCATCTTTAAAATATATATCAGAAACAATGCAATTCACTATTACATAATCATAAACACAACACATATTAATATGAAACTATAATATTTATAGTAAAATATCCCCAAAATAGCCCCTAATCCTTTCTTTGACTCACCTCTTTATTTATTCAGATACAACAGCCAATGGCAAGTCTCCAGCAGCTTTCAATATGTGTGTTTTAGATGTAGTTCTGTTTATTCAATTAAATTTTATTTATATAGCACTTTTCACAATTATTTAATTGTTCCAAAGCAGTTTTATAATTAAATGTTGGCAAAATAAAGGAAAGATCCGTTTTATATTTATTTCACATTGAGTGTTATGGCTGCCCACCCAAAATTCCTGACTACCCCCTCAGTCCAGTAAGCCTAGTACCGGGCCTGGGTGACTGAAAATTAATATGAATTATAATAAAGAAATATTTCATTTAGTTCAAGCCTGTGACTCTCACACGCTGTAGATATTTGTTTTATAATCAGGTTTGTATGTTTGTGAATGGCAGATCTCAAAGAAGGATGCTGGGATCTATGAAGTGGTTGTGAAGGACGACAGAGGCAAAGACACATCAACCCTTAACCTCACTGATCAAGGTGACGTCAGCAGAGCTCTGTTTGAATACTAAACTTTGATATTAGTTTATTTGATAGACTAATAATAACAATCGACCTGCTAAAAAGCACTTGAAACCCCTTAGTAACTACACAGTAACACTATGCAACATTGGTGCCTTCTGTAAATCAGTTTTTTATCTTTTGTTTTTCAGGATTCAAAGATTTGATGAATCAAGTATTCAGTGTTATTGGTAAGAAATCTCTCTTTAATGTCCTCATGAGGATCTGTCTTTATTGTATATCATTTGGTGTGATGTTGTGTTTCTCCAGCGAACTCCTCGACTCCTCTGAAGATCCAGAGCACTGAAGAGGGAATCCGACTCTACACGTTTGTCAACTATTATAATGATGAACTGCACATCACCTGGCATCACAAGTAAGTAACAATTACAGTATGATAACTAAAAGTTGGGTTCAAATACTGATCTATACATAGTGATAAACAATGTCTGATAAATGCTTAAAAGTAAATAATGAACAATGAAACCTCACCAAAGCTGAATCTATAAAGACACAATCTGTAACAGAAAGAGTGCTTGTGTTTTTTTAAAGGGATGCTGCGATCGCCTTCACAGACCGCATTAAGAGCGGTGTTGTAGGTGAGCAGCTCTGGCTGCAGATCTCTGAACCCACAGAGAAGGATAAAGGAAAATACGCCATTGAGTTCTTTGATGGGAAAGGAGGTCTGCGCAGAACCGTTGAACTGGCTGGACAAGGTGAGGAGACATGTTTCATATGTGATCCTGTACAAACACTCAGTTTCAAACCCTGCTGAGCTGCCACATCAAACAAAATACTACCTTCTTTAACTCTTTCCACGCCAGCATTAAAAAAAGTTGCCAGACAGCGGCAGCATTTTTTATGATTTTTATAAAAAGTTTAATGCCTTCCAAAAAATGTTCTTCTGTAAATATATAAACATACATTACACATAATATTATATATAAAATGAAAGAACAGACCCTTCGCTTTCATACAAAAAACTTTTCATTTGTTCATCTTCACTCTTTTTATCACCTTTCAGATTTAAAAATACAAAATTTTGAGCAAAAAGCTGAGATAATTGCATTTTTGTAAAGGACTTTTGTTAAAGATCAGATTCAGAGTGATCCTCAAAACATACACAAAACATTTTTACTGTTTTTGGATCAGTGGATGCTTATGGGCCCTATTTTAACGATCTAAGCACATTGTCTAAAGCGCACAGCGCAACGTCTAAATGGGCGTGTCCAAATCCACTTTTGCTAATTTAACGACGGGAAAAATGGTTTGTGTGCCGAGCGCATGGTCGAAAAGGGTTGGTCCTATTTTTTTTAATGAGTAATGGGAGTATTTTGGCCGTAACGTGCAATAAACCAACGAGAGTCTCAGCTCCCATCCCCTTTAAAAGCAAGTTGCGCTGGCGCTATGTTTAATCCCTATTTAGATGACAGACTTTGTAAACTGAAAAACTAATCATAGGAGGAAGACCCCCAGTTTAAGATTAATGTTAAATAATTGTGTTGTTTTTCACAATTTAATTTTTTTTTATTAAAACTTTTAAAGCCTATTTTCTTTTAATCATAGAAGTAAAAAAAGCAGGCTTTTACTTGCTTTAAATGTATGGCTATCCAATATCATAAAAAAATAATTTACAAGTATGTAAGAAAAGGTTTGTACTCTAAAAATACTTTATTTGTTACAAACACGAGATAAAGAATTTAAAAACGGCTCTCCGCACGTTTCAGCACTTGGACAGCATCAGATTTTTTAAGCATTACATCTCACCATATCCACAGGTACAGAGTCATCATATACAATAAATTCGTGAGGTAGCATTAAAAAAAATATTTAAAAACAGATGCATTTGTTTCAAGCAAAGCATTTAGTTACTTACCAGGCTGCAGGTGAAGCAGCTCTTTGTGCCTTCTAACGTCTCATAATTAATCCTCATTTATGTCCAAGAGACTCAATAATAATCTTTTACATTCAATCCTTTAATCTTTCATATTTATAAGCGTTTTTGTGCTGCTGTGCATTCATGTATGTGTTAAGCAAACCCGCGTTGTCGTCCCGTTTATAGGCGCATATTACTAATGCGCTCTTTAAATGACAAAAAACATTTTGTGCCATTGACTTTAGACTTTAGAGCAGGTTTTTGTTGGTCAATGGCGTAGTCTATTTTAGTTGCCTCAAAATAGCAACGCACCAACAATGCGCCTGAACACACCTCATTTTCAGACCAGAATGCCCATGGGCGCAAAAGGGGGCGCAAATGCATTTGCTATTTAAACAATGTGGCGTTAAACGTGAAAATTATCATTGCACAGGGTGGAAACAAGCAAAAGACACTTGTGTTGCGCATTGCCCTGCATTGTGCCGGGTGTAAGATAAAGCCCTTAATGTGTTTTATAAGTTGGGTAAGAGCGCCACGAGTGGACAATAGTAGAAATATGGATTGCATCACTGGCAGGGAAGCGTTTTCCCTTAATTGACGAGATAACCACATTGGCTAAAAGGATTTTTATAAAATAAATTATATTCCACAACAAATATACATATTAATTTAGGTTCTTATAGATTGTTAATCTGATAATAATATTGTATTACCCATCAGGTTTTAAAACAGATTTAATTTGTGTTATAAATAATCATTGAGATGTTTCTCTTTTCAGCATTCGATGATGCATTTGCTGAATTTCAAAGACTCAAGTAAGTGACCGATTCTGAACGATATTATTCACATCAGGTTAATAACTTTTAAGTTAATGTTTTCTTCTTACACTTCTTGATGTTTTTCTTTTAGGGCTGCAGCCATCGCTGAGAGGAGTGAGTAGAAGAAACATTCACAAACATTTCAATGTCTTCATAAGACAGAAAAAAACAGCTCAATTTTTGTTCAATTTAATTGCATTAAATCTAATATTTAGTGAACTTTGTTAATACAATATCATGTCCACCAGACACATGTTTTTAATTTTATAAGCAGCTTAATGGCTTCATTTGTGGTCCTTCATTGCAGTTTATAACTTAACTCATGAGTCTTTAACACCCTTGAGTTAAGTTATGAACCCTTGGGGGTCCATTGTAGTATTACCGGGGTCCTCCAAATATTGTTTCAATGCAAACAAATATTTTGGGGAAAAAATAGGCATCACACAGAAATGCATTAAAGGTGCAATGTGTAACTTTTTGAATGATCTCTTGACAGAAATGCAATATGATATACAAAACTATATTATCAGTGGTGTATAAAGATCTTTTATAATTAACTGTTATGTTTTTATTACCTTAGAATGAGTCATTTTTATCTACATACACCAAGCGTCCCCTTACACGGAAGTCGCCATTTTGTACCGCCATGTTTCTACAGAAGCCCTTAACGGACAAACTTTTTTACTATGTTGTCTCCAACAATGATATGTTTGTCCTGTGGTGGCTGCTGTAGTTTCAAAAGTGAGGAGTGAGCCATGGACTGAAACTTTGGTTTACACACTGCACCTTTAATTGGCTAATAATTAAAAACTAAAACTTAAAAAGAGCATAATATATCCTGAATAAAATCTGTTAAGTTAAATTAAAATTGTATGTAGTATGCAAAAAAGGTATTATTTTAAAATCTTTGTAACGTAAACATCATAAGAAAGTGTGTTCAACGGGACATATGATGAAATGACACATGATCTCTTCATGTTTAAGTGCTATAATTGGGTCCCCAGTGCTTCTATCAACCTAGAAAATGTGAAAAAGATCAACCCAGTAACTTAGTTTTGGTAAACCATTCTCTGCAAGCATGTGAAAAAATATCTCATTTAAATTTGGCTCCCCTTGTGATGTCAGAAGGGGATCTTATTATAATAATACCGCCCCTTAATCTGCACTATCCAACCACAGCACTGCCATTTAGTGCAGAGAGAGAGAGAAAATATTGGACAGCAAAACTGAGTTTCAGTTTCAGCATTATGGTGATCAGTGTTTGCATATCATCAGCTTATTTGCATTTTAAAGGACACACCCAAAAACGGCACATTTTTGCTCACACTTAGAAATTAGCAATTTTAACTTCAGAAAACTTCACATATGTACTCTGGGAAGACCAAAGATTTATTTTACATTTTAAAAAAGTCTTGTGATAACTACTCAATCTTGTCTTTATTTGATACTTGGGTCCCTCCTGGGTCCTTGGCCTGAAAAGGTTAAAACATCTGACTTAACTGGTAATGTATAAATGATTTTTATTAAGATTTTTAATTTGAATGATTTATTATTTCCCAGATCGTGCTCGTGTGGCAGGTGGGCTGCCTGATGTCGTAACCATCCAGGAAGGAAAGGTAATATAACACTGTTCTTCTGTTGGAAAAAAACCCAATGCAGTTTTACCTCACAAACGACAAAACCGTCATTCCTGTATCTTCGGTAGCTTCACCTCTGTTTCTTTCACGCAGGCTTTGAACCTGACGTGCAACATCTCGGGAGATCCGTCTCCTGAGGTCACCTGGTTGAAGAACGAGCGTGAGATGGTTTCCGACGATCACTACATCCTCAAATTCGAGTCGGGCAAGTTCGCCAGTTTCACCATCACAAGCGTCAACACGTCCGACTCCGGCAAGTACAGTATCCTGGTGAAGAACAAGTACGGTACGGAGAGCGGCGATTTTACTGTAAGTGTCTTCATCCCAGACGAGGTGGTCGGCAAGAAAAAATAAACTAAAGAGAAATCAAATTAAAGTAAATGAATCATAAAAAGGTATATGTACAAAAATATAATGCCCCTGTGTTCAATCATTTGGATTAATTATCTAAAGGTTTGTGGTGGATGAAGAGTAACTATGATGCTGATATCTTGACTGCGGATGAAAGTGTTGGTCCCATAAACCCAAACTAATAGCTCTTAAATCAGAAACAGACTGTTATTTATTAAATCATCTGTTTTGTTCATGGTGTTAGTAAAATAGTTTCAACCTCATCATAGAGCAAGAGCAGTGTTGTGAGTCCAGGCTGTGTTGTGTGTTTGTGTTGTAGATTCAATGAGAAGAAACAGATGCACAAACTGTGTGCATGATAGTTTAATAGTTTCGAATCGAAGGAGCTCTATGTCAGTTTTTCATTATTCTGTTTTTAAAAGCAGAGTGTGATGTTGCAACATAATCTGAGATCAAAGATTTCTGTGAATGCTTACATCACTAATAAATCACCGCATGCTTATAGTGACATCACTATCATTTTGTGAACACATATTGATGAAATAAGATATGCAGCTGTGACATCACTTCCTGTTTGACCTCACAGATAATGATATGACTCCTTTTGTGATTTTCAATAAACGCAGCACAATTCTCTCCCTTTCCTGTCTGTGTGTGAGTTCACTGTGTTGTTGATGTATTTTTCATTTTCTTCACACTGCTCATCCCTCTGTCCTGAATCCTGAATCCTGCATCTGGGAGTCCTGATGTCGTCCTCTCACCTGAACCCAACCTGAACACCATCAGCTCCAGACCTAACCCGAACACATTTCTCAACACATGATACACAAACACTGCTGTTCTGTTCTCATAACCCAATCAATATATCAGTGATAATAATGCAACACCTATAACAGTGCTCACTTTTATGTGATCAAAGAGTCATTTAAAGAAATAACAGAGACATAAGAGTGATGTGATAGTCAATGTTTACTGTTATCAGTAAGATCAACATTTGCACAAAGTTGACTATTAGGATATTAAGTAAAATCATGTTCCAGTAAATTACCGTAAATATATATCAAAAATGTATTCATGATTAGCAATATGTTTTATTCCTAGCCCCTAAGGTGACACTGGAGTAAGAAAATCTAAAGTTTAGTTTTATGTGCTCACGTAAAAGTTTCACGTGCGCACGCAATAGTTTCACGTGCGCACGCGAAACTAAACTATTTAATTTTTGCTCCATGTCCCCTTAGGTGCTCCGTAGTTTTGCTACGGATTTCATTAGGACAATTTTAATGGGCATTTTCTTAATATTTTACCCCCAGATTCCAGATTTTCTAAATAGTTGTATCTCAGCCAAATATTGTCCTATATCCTAACTAACCCATACATCAATGGAAAGCTTAATTATTCACACGCATACGTAAATGTGGTCCCTTAAGGCAAACAATATTTTTTTAAATATAGCCTTTAAAATATATATTTAGCCCTACATATTTCAGACCAAGGAAATAGATTCACATTCCATTGGAAGAAAAACTTGTTTTTTTGTTACAAACCTGTAAACATAACATGTTTAAAAAGGTCTAAGCATATTTTCTGTCACTTCAAAAAATACTTTATACATTTATCTTGTATTTAGCATATATTTAAAATATATTTTGGGAAAAAGTAAATTTCTTGCCATATGGGTTGCTTGCCTTTGAAATACATTTTGAATTATATGTTGATATATGAATGTTGAAACAAAATATATTTTTAAATTCAAAACTTTCTATACATTTTTTAGCATATATTTAAAACATATTTTGGCCATAGAAATGTATTTTTTCTACACAAAATATACACAATATTAGCAAAAAAAATGTGCTGAAATATATTTTGAAATGTTAACAAAAATGTAATTTTCACAAAGATATTTTGGCCATTTTTGGTATATTTTGTAATATATTTTACAAATAAGTATATTTTAAAACATTTAGATTTATGTCACATTGGAAGATAAACTTTATATGTTACAAACCTGTAAACATAACAGGTTAAAAAAGGTTAAAATTAAATAAATTTTCAACTGCAAAAAATATAAATAATAATACATTTTTTGTAAAATTATAAATGTTGCCCCTGAAATACATTTAAAAAAAATATGTTAAGAATGTTCAATATAATTTATTAAATTAAAAATATATTTAATTAAATACATTCTGTAGAAAGTAAAGCTTATCATATATTTAAAACATATTTTTGGCCAGAGAAATTTATTTTGCTTTATGGATTAGGATAAAGTGTTGTTGCATTTATAAACATACAAATCCATATAAAACTTAATAAGGACATTGATTAAAGGATTATGTGACCACAAGATCAATATTCTATAGTTGTAAACACAAGTTTCTGTATATATATGAGGCTAAGTTAGCTTTGCTATATACAGTAAGTAGAGATGCACAATATGTCACTGTTACAGTTTTATACTTTTTCGGGAAATCAGACTTTACACCATACACTGCAAAAAATGATTTTCAAGAAAATCAGTTAGTATTTTTTTGTTAGTATTTTTGTCTTGTTTTCAGTAAAAATATCTAAAAATTCTTAAATTAAGATGTTTTTTTGATGAGCAAAATGACCCAAGAAAATAAGTCTAGTTTTTAGACCAAAAATATCAAATTTAAGTGATTTTGTACATAAAACAAGCAACAAAAAAAAAATCTTGAAATAATTATTTTATAATAATTTAATAATTTATATAATTGAGTGTTCAAGAAAAATTTTCAAGATTTTTTTTGCTTACCCCATTGGCAGATTTTTTTGCTCGTTTTATGCACAAAATCACTTAAATTTAATATTTTTGGTCTTGATCTTAATTTAAGAATTTTTAGATATGTGACTGAAAACAAGAAAAATACTAAGAATTTTTTTTCTTAAAAATAATTTTTTTGCAGTGTAGTTATCTGTAGATGAGACAACAATGGATAAAATTGTATTTGAACAGTATCTGACACAAGTTTTGCACATAATATCATCCATATTTTCAGGTAAGTTTATGTTTAGAAATCTCTGTATATCATATATTTAATAAGCACAGAAGAGCTACAGCCGCTAGCTGAGATAATTGATTTGAGAAGTGGATCTGGAATTGTGTGTAATCCTGTCTCACTTGCTCTTGGAAGGTAAACGTGACGGAGAACATGGGGGATTTGGGTGTTACGTCATACCTGGCTGATGCAGATGGAAATGTGACTGTTGGACCTGGAACTCATTTATCTGCCAGTCGTTCAGCAAAGACTACATCCAGATTAAAACCCACCTCAGTGACCCCACCACCACCAACACACGCCTCAGTTACTCCAGCATCTACATCCACCCCTTCCACTCCCACACCAAGTGAGGAATCCAAAAATAAGGCAAAGGCTGAAAAAATAACAACATCAATGTGTAAAGGAGGTGAGTTATACAAACACACACCTGAAATAACATATCTTCATATTATTGTGTGTAAAAGTGTTTGCTGATGTAAGTTTGTTTCATATAGACTCTGTTAGTCTGAAAGCACCTGCTGTAGAGTTGGAGACTGTTGAAGATGAACATCTCACTGTCTCGGTTTCTTCACCTGCACCACAAGAACCTGAACCTGAGGAAACTCCAGCTTCTCCTGCACATGAGGAATAAACCGATGTGACAGAGAAATGATGGAGGATTAAAGCTGTGTTAGTTATCTATCTATCTTAGAGGTTTAAACTGTTTGGTTGTTATTCTTTGAGTGATGAGTTTGTAATGTACCTGCATTATGGGGTGTGCACACCAAAACTTTTAAACGTGGCTGAAAATGCCTGGAGGACACAGAATGTCAGCTGTTTTTTCAGCTGAGCGCTTTGGTAGCTGTAATGTCCCGCCCTTCCTCCACTGTGATTGGACGGCCGTGTGAGAACTGACATTGACGAGCGGAGCTTTTCAACCAAAGTTGAATATTTTCAATATCTTGCCGCTAATCGTGGAAAAATCGCTGAGCGCCGGTTTTCAGCGCGGAAGAAAACTGCTAGCTGCTGGCTTTTTTCGAAAAACGCTGAGCTTCCATTGGAAACAATTGAAAACATGCGCCGGCCGCAGGCGTAAAAGCTTTGATGTGCACACCTCCTTAGCGCGTGGTGTTTCAGTACGGAGTATTTAGATGATCATTTTGAATAATTATGTAGTGGCTCCTATATCCCCCTACTCCTTGATCCAATTTATCTTCTTTACTTCATGTTATCCAATTTCATAATTAGTATCTGGACTGGTTGCATAAACTGATTAGGCTAGTCATCAACATTTTTATTCAAGATTGGTCATATTTCATGAAAGAGTTAGGTACTTACCTGTCTGTTTAATATAAATAAATAAACTTCACAAATGTGTGTAAATCACAGTGTGTATATCGCTATCATGTTCAGGTTTGTGTGTTTTAACCCTTAAAAAAATAACCATAAAACACACTGTGGAACCTGGCAGTTAACTTAGCTCGGGCCATTTGAGTAAACCGGTTGCATTAGGCCATTTAAGTTTTAAAGCACATGAGTTAAAGTACTGTGAACTTGAGTCATGTGCAATTATGCAATTATATTTAAGTAGTGTGAACTACTTAGTGCATACAGTAACTGCATATGATTCAATTTGTTTAAGTTCACAGTGCTCAAATGTATGTGTTTTAAAACTAATGCAACCGGTTTGCTTAAATGGTTTGAGTTGAGTTGACTTTTAGGTTTTACAGTGGTAAATTTTTGTAATTTATCTGCACAGCCTTTTGCATTTTAGTGACTATTATGAATCATTTAAAGTCATTTTTTCAGATGTGATGTTTAACATCATACTGTTGCAAGTAACTGCTGATTTTAATCTGTCAATTAAAATAATGATAACACTTTACAACAAGGTTGTATTTGTTAACATTAGTAATACATTAGCTAACAATGAACAATACTTTATACAGCATCTTAGTTCATTTAAGCATTTACTAAAACCAAAAGCTGTAACTGTTAACATGAGTTAATTCACAATAAACTAGAACTTAGAAAAAACTTGATAAACTTGTGTGTCAGCATCCATCTGTTAATGATAAAAAATAAGTAATGTAAAGGAAGATATAGGCAATATAAAAATACTAACATTATAAATATTGGCATTGACTAACATTAACAACTGACATCAGAGGTCAGGTAAGCTTTTATTTTCTGTGAGTTATATCAGTAATAATACTAAATTCAATTTTCGGAATTATGCTGATCAGTCAGAGAAGGAATTTGTATCCAATGTTTTCTTTATCTGTGTTACACTCATGCGTGATGGTCTTGAGGTCAGAGTTCATAGGTTAAAATGTCTGTAAACTTTGTGACTATAGGAAAGATTTCCCCAAAACATTAAACTGCACTCACATTAACATCTAAAGTAACGGCAGAGATCTCCATTATTTCACATGTATACTAGTTGAGTATTTATGTGTCATAAGTGTCTATGTGAGTTGGTTTGATTTTATAATTTTAGGCATAAAAAAGGACAACATTGTTTGTTTGTAAATATACAAAATAAAACATCAGATGACAAAGAGAGAGATGATAGCTATCGAACCGTCAGTGGGTCTGTCTCACTTTACAGCTTGATGATAAAAAACATAAAAACACATCATAGGTGGGTGATTCTCACGAAAACTTGGTTTTAAAAATGTCAAGCATGAAAATGTAAAAATTGCTTAAATTTACTTTTTTCCCACCAGACATTGAAAAACAAAGTCTGGAGTAAATGGGAACATTAATTTAAAAACTTGTACTTATCATTTAACACTTTTTGTAACATAATTTTAAAAAATAGTCCTAAAAAAATCTCATTACCGCAACAGTCAGAAAACATCAACACTGACATATTTTTAAAATGACATGACAAACCTGAAAGAACATAATTTGGAGATTTGCACATGCATTAAAAATCAAAGTATTATGCTTCTATTAATTAAATTAACATTTAATAAGCATCTGTTGCGGTAATGATAATCAAAATGTCGTGTAAGCATTCTGACAAGACAATATTTCAAATTAACTGTAAAAAAATGATCTTACCTGGTAGCCATCTTGAAGTAACTGGTCCATGTGCTTGGTCACTCAAAATCAAACTTTATTAAAATTCTGTATGTGTGCTTAAACTGTTCTCAAAAAGTGTTGCGGAGGATGAGAACATCAGGCATGGACACATCATTTTCCTAATTTTTCTTCATTATTATTATACATGAATATTCAGTAAATATTTTTTCTGTCATCTAAAGTAGTCTAGCAAAACATCCATTTATTTTTTTTCTTAATATTTTTGTGTTAATTTGATTAAATTACAACAAAACGCATGTTCAAACACAGCCGGACACATTGCGGTAATGAGAATTTCAGCAGAAAATGAGATAAAATTTCCAATTATAAATTCGTATGTTGAAATCACACGTTGTGCAAGGTAGAACACACTATTGTGTTAATTCTGATGCTTTTTAATGTTACTATATTACACATTTTAAAGCTAAATTCATTAGTGCCGTGGTGTTTCAATGGTTTCGTGAGAATCACTCAGGTTCTATACTTTGAGGCCCTAGGCAAAATTTATGTGGGAGGCCCCTCGCACCCCTCGAATTTTCAGAAAAATGTGAGAAAGTGTCAATGAGTGTTTTTCATCATTTAAGCACTAAAGTTATCAAACATGTTTTTCCCCATTACTATTCTTTTTTTATCAAGTTAACCAATTAAATAAATTTAAGTCATTTAAAGTCATTGAGCTGCAGAGTTTTGAATGTTGTTCATCATATAGCCCAGGCTTCTTCGACTTCATGCGGTTCTGCACAAACCAATAAGTGGATGACATCAAAGTACCATGAGAGTGATTTAAGAAATCATACAGATGAGTCAATCTTATCAATCGTTCTCATGGTACTTTGATGTTATCCGCCTGCTGTTCTTGCGGCGCAGCATAAAGTCAAACTCACCTTATAAATTTGTCTATTGCTGTCAGTAATTGGTGGACTTGCACACATGGATTTAGTGGTTAAGGAGGCCACCCTCCAAGCCTGAGGCCCTACTCTGCCTATAGCACCGGCCCTGTATGGTCGCTTTAATACTGTGTGTCACAAACAAATCCTGAGAATGTATGAGAGTCTGTGAATGTTTATGTCAGCATTTGTGTTTAGTTATTGTCACATGAGAGTAAATACTGATTAGCTCCAGAAGGCTTTTGCTCATCTTTCCTCTGTTCTTTCGTTTTATGTTTTTTTTTTTCATTAGAGTGCTGTCATCCTCAGTGACTCCACCCTCATTAAATGAACCAATCAGAGCAGACTCCTCCCCCCAGAAACCGCATCACAAGGTGTGTTCGACTTCATGCGGCGGTGCGCAGACAGACCAGCGGCTGACTTGAAGCAGTGCATGAAAATAACAAACTCTATTGGTATTTTAATAATATAGGCTTGTTTCCCGTTATTTTGGGGTATACAGTAAAGCAGCAATTAAAATATTCAAATTTTTTTTTATTAAAAGGTTTGTTTTTATCAAATTCAATTCACTTCATTTGCGCTTAAAAACAAGGAAACACGGCGCACACGTCACTACGGCAAGCAGCAGGTGTCCGGCTTGACGGCTCCGTCTTCAGTTCCTCCCTCGACTGCAAGCGGCAAACCTCGCCGATCGGTCTGCACAGCGCCGGATGATCTCGAACACGCCTATCATCTGTTGGTAGCAGGGAAGTAACCAAAGGAGCAGGAATTGTTTCCTGTACAATACATTAAAACTGAATTACAAATAAAATAAAATAAACACAACTATTTTATCAACAACTTATTTTATCAATGATTTCATTGATGCTGTTGTTTAAATGAATAAAATTGCATTTTGGTAGACGTTTTTTCCAAATCGGCAGTATGTATAGATTTTTTTGCACTTTTGTTTGTGCCTACATTTTCCTGAACTGAATTCGAAGAACTCGACTTTTTCCATGTACACAGGGTCTGTTTCTCTCAAATATTGTTCACAAATCTGTCTAAATCTGTGTTAGTGAGCACTTCTCCTTTGCCAAGATAATCCATCCACCTCACAGATGTAGCATATCAAGATGCTGATAAGACAGTTTGTTTATTGCACAGGTGTGCCTTAGGCTGGCCACAATAAAAGGCCATTCTAAAATGGTGCAGTTCATTTCATGAAAAATGTAAATTCTGTCAACAATGTTTATTATACTGATCTTAGCCTACTATTTTAGTATGTAATGGTGCGTGGTAGGGGTGTAACGAGACACTTAAGGTGTTTTCACATATAGTTCATTTTAAAAGAACCAAACCCAGTTCACTTAAAGTGAACCAGAAAAGGAACTAGCTGAATGTGACCTCAGTCCTTTTGGTGTTCACAATATAGTGGACTCAAAAGAGGACCCGGTTCTTTTTTTGGTCCTCTTCAGAACTGAAGTGATCTCAGACCA
Source organism: Misgurnus anguillicaudatus (assembly GCF_027580225.2). Taxonomy (NCBI): domain Eukaryota; kingdom Metazoa; phylum Chordata; class Actinopteri; order Cypriniformes; family Cobitidae; genus Misgurnus; species Misgurnus anguillicaudatus. The sequence goes on from NC_073357.2 coordinate 60,418,615, forward strand.
TTTCTTGTTCACATCACAACTTCATAAGAACTCAGATCCCAGCTTTCTGTGCAGCAGTTGATTTTGATACAATGTCCAAACGACACGCAAAGCGGACCGGGACCTCATTGATTTCACATATCAAAAAGAAATCGAACCACAAAAGAACCCAAAAGCAAATCGTAATCAGACCACCTCCTGACGTGGTCTGAGTTCGGTTCACTTCTGGGTCCTTTTAGGGGGGTCTGAGATCACTTGGTTTGTTCACATATACACCCTGAACTGATCTGAGAGCGTTTGGAGGGCTCAAACGAACTAGGTGTGAAAACACCCTTAATCTACGAGACGAGACACAAGATTGGGTTCACGAGAACGAGACAAGATTTTTTAATTTTTTAGGAAATCCTCAATGATAAGATAAATGAATGAGAATCCGAAATCACATTATTTTTTAAATGTTTTAACTAATCAAGGACTGTCCCTAACAATTATTTTGCTTATTGATATTGGTATACTGCATATTTTCTGTCTATGTTACACTCCTGTCCGTATATCTTTTTTATTTTTAAGATTCATGTACTATGATGACCTGTTTATTATATCAATTGACTAAATGTAGTAAATAATGTGTATTGGATTACAATCTATTTATGAGAAAAAACAGTGTAACATAAAAACTCTCTATTTAAAAATAAATTAAAAAATTTGATTTGTTTAAAATCATACATTTATTCAACGTACGCTGTCTTGCAGTGTCTCTTCTACAAAGGTGGCTTTTCTCCGTTGTCTCCAAGTTTCACATGAAGGTCGACCGGTGAATCATTCACCTTTATGTCAACCTGTAGGGTTAAAGATGAACATCTGGAGTTTTATTTACACAAAATCTTTTCTCCATTTGCAAGCTTTTAAATTTTAGTGGTGAACTCAAAGTACACAGTCTCTAATAGCTCATAAGTGCTGGGCAAATTACACATATATGTTGTACAAATATTATCATCCTCCTGACTAAACTAATGGATGTGACCACCAGTGTAATGTCTAATGCTGCTTCTAAGATAAGTGCACACATTTTTTAAAACACGTAGAGTGTCTACTGCCCAGCTAACTGACCCACATAATTCATACTGACAGAGAAACACACAAACACATGAATATACTCACCATCATCTCCTCAACTTAAACAAACACACAAACACAAAGAATAATATACATTACCTCCATTTAACACAATGGTTTTTAAACTCTTTCAGCAGCAGTAAATGTTCACACTCACTCCTATAAGAAATCACTGCGGCCCTTATCAGTACAGATTGTGAGAAGTTACAGATTACACACAAAATTTTTTTAGGAACTCTATAAAAACATCAAAACATTGTAGGAATACCGCAACTTTATTTCCATATGCACTCTTACATATTCTGTGTTTTATTTATATGGATGTTCAGTGGAGGTTGGTGACACGTCAAAATGGTTTACGATAAAAGAGACGCTCACATTCACAAAATACAAGACACTAACTTAAAGGACAGGTTGGGTATTTTACACTTAAAGCCCTGTTTTCAGATTGTTTATGGTGAAATAGAACAGTTTTGACTGAAATTTGGACCTATGCGGCTGCCCTGAGAATTTTCGCTTGTTTGCGTTTCACCTCACACCTCTACAATGGGTTTAATGGTGCACTGGAACAATCCTTTCTAAAATGCATTAAACTTTCGTTTACAAAGACGTGAAACTCACCGAGTGGTCAGGGGTGCCCACTGACATGCTCACACAAAAATCGCCGCAAAAGATGCCCTCCAACAGGTGTTTTAGCATTCGTTGTTAACTTGTGGAGCTATTTTTCCAAACGCCTCACACCCGTACATTCTTCCGCTGAGAGCTTGAATAATAGACACTCCAGCCCAGGTGGTGGCGCTAATCCGCCTTTGCCAATTGCAAGAATACAAACAAAGTTCCCGGCACGGAGCAATACCTCACAGCACATCTAATACAAGTCAATGAAGTTGGACAAAAACTACGATAAAACCTGTTGGAATGTGTATTTTGCAGCAATTTTTGTGTGAGCACACCAGTGAACACCCCAGACCACTCGGTGAGTTTCACGTCTTTGTAAACGAAAGTTTAATGCATTTTAGGAAGGATTGTTCCAGTGCACCATTAAACCCATTGTAAAGGTGGGAGGTGAAACACAAACACGCGAAAATTCTCGGGGCAGCCGCATAGGTCCAAATTTCAGTCAAAACCGTTCTATTTCACCATAAACAATCTGAAACCAAACACTTCCATGTTTTTTCCCATTTAAAGACACACGAGTAAGTATGGTGGTGCAAAATAAAACATGGCAATTTTTAAGCTGATAAAAAATGAGAACTATATTGTATAGCGGAAGAGCACTTAGTTTGCAGCACTTTGACCTTGGGCGCAGTAATATTGATGGAAGTTTGAGCGAGAGGGGGAGGAGTCAATAATGATGATGTTGCTGTGCACCGAGGTCGAGGTGATGCAAACTGGGTGCTCTTCCGTCATACAATATGGTTCTCATTTTATCCGCTTAAAAATTGCCACGTGTCATGCAAATTTTTCACTGAAATATTGAATATTTTCAACTTGCACAAAGACGATTTTGCGTTTTTAGCCCAATCCAGTTCATGTCTATTCGCATCTTTGCATTGACTTTGTATGTAATCTACTCACACAAATCGTTGAATTCGCGTTTGGTGTGTATGCCCCATAAGGTAATAAAAACAATAAAGTTCATTATGTAAGGTCTTTATACACCACTGATAATATAGTTATGAATATTATATTGCATTTCTGTCAAGAGATCCACCTAAACTTTACACAGTGTACCTTTAAAGCTGACATTGCAGATGTTTATGACATTGTACGCAAATGGTCATTTGAACAACAAGACCGCTAATAATATAAACTATTATATTTTACATTTGTGATAGGTTTGTGATGAATTATATGTATCATAGTCTTTTCTAAATCACAAAAACACAAACATGTGATTGTCGGAACAGCTTTATTTTCGTAATAAAAACTTATTTGCACATTTTTGTGAAACTTCTAACATTCAGCACTTTGTAAATCAAATTATAAATGCCTTAGCTGGTGTACATTAATGGACAATTCCTATCCACAAATTCTGCACAAAATATATTACATTATTATGACAGTAAAAATAAATGATAGATAAAACGCATCAGTAAATAAAATGTAAACTTTTAAGAAATCATTGTCTCACTGTGATGATGATGTACACAGGTAAAAGTGATTTCTATGAACGGGAATACATTCGGCGAACAGTAATACCATGTAGACGTGTCTGTGTACAACTACAAATCTGTAAAATATTATCGTTTACAACATGCATTTTTTTCTTGAAATGTTTAAAACAACATAACATCGGAGCGTCTGTGCACATACAGTCTTGGGTTTACATTTGGATCACAGTCAACAAATAAATGAACATTGCAGTCAAATGAACAGATAGATATTTTAGTTCCCTATATAGATCACTTGGTGAAACAATATTTTTTTCTCAAATGAAAATCCACTGAGCAGCTGATTTCTGGAAGATAAATACAGGCGGTGTCCAAAAATCTGAGACCATTAATAAAAATACATTTATTTTAAAGAGTATAATTAACTAGCATTATAAATACTGTAAATGTATTTTGGTTTATCTCTCTTTTGCACTTGACCTGGTACAGTATGAACCAAACTTGATAATTTATGTTATCTTCACATCAGTGTTTAAAACTGGATATTGAATCTCAGAGTGGACTTTTGCAAATGTAAATGATTCTGATGTTGGTGTTGGCTATCGTTTGGCCACCGTTGGGTAAAGCAACACTCCGCTGAATGAAGACAGAATTTCATTGGACGCTGATAACGCCAGTTTGCCTGAGGTCAGCACAAGTCCCACCCTCTGGCCTCGCTTTAAATGTAGTGCAAGACTTACAGAGGCGGAGCCTCCACAGACACACCCCTCACTGGCTCCGCCCCCTACTCCAGCAGTGTAGAGCTTCTGGATATTGCGATTGGCTACTGAGAGGAAAGCTTCGACTCGCTCTCCAGTCTGAGCTGTCAGAACGGCGCTGAGCAAGTACCGCCCATCCACTGGCACAATAAACACACCTACAAACATGAACAATTCAGAAATCTTGTTTGCATGAATCTGAGTGATCTAATCTTACAAATAGGTTTTTACATTTTATGCCAATTTGGCAGACGCTTTTATCCAAAGTGACTTACAAAGTATACATTTTTATTAGTAAATGTACTTTTACTGTAATGTTTGCACCACAAATACATGATTGAGAATGTGCACCTGTTTTGGGGTCATAATGTCCTCCATCATTTAACAGGACATTGTTAAATCGGATGGTGGCGATTTCACCAGGAAACGGCAGAAGTGTCAGACCGGCTGAAAATGACACACGCGTCATCCCTCGCCCATCTCCTGCGCACAAACGCAAAGATATTCACTTTACGTCACACAATAACAATAAAGATCTGTGAAATATACATTAAACTTTATTACCTGTGGCCATCTGAACGGTCCTCAATGGAATCTGTGCTGTAAATAGGTTAAGATAAAGGCAACATTAATCCATAATACTGTATGCATTCAAATGTAAAATTGTTTATACAAATCATTCTTTGAATAATGTTTAACTAGTGTTGAGTACAGCACTGATTCAAAGCTATTAAACTACAGTTAAACTACCGTAACTACACAACTAAATTAATGTCACTTTAGAAGACATACAGTACTGTGCAAAAGTCTTGTGCTAAGTACACACCAAATGCAAAGCATCGCATTCCTCGCCCTAGATTACTCGGGGGATGTAACTTTGTGTCATGTGAATTTTTTCCTCAAATTGAATATTTTTAACTTGCGTGAAAACGCGTCTGAGGCAAATATTGTGTTTTTGCGGCAATTGTGCCACACAATTCGTGTTATTTGCATCGCCCTGTGCGAGTTTACGTCTATTCACTTCTATGCATTGACTTTGCATGTAATCTATTCGCGCAAAACGTTGAATTCGCTTTGGTGTAAACGCCCCATTATACTGCGTACACATCAAATACTAAGCATCGTGTTCCTCCCTATAAATTCTGGGGATTTAACTTCGTGTAATGCTAATTTTTCGCTCGCGTTGAAGCCCGTTTTTACGGCAATCGCGCCATCGTGCATCATTCGCATAGTGAATGTATAATTATTATAGCATATATAATTTTATTTTTTAGAAAATACAGGAAATTTGTGTGCAGTATTAAAACAGTATAAAAGTATAAGCTAAAGTGTCATATATTTAGGATAAACTCAACTTTCACTTGAGCAATAGCAAGAAACTGCAGGATCTCTTAAACCTAAATGAAATTTAGGTTTAAGAGATCGGAAGGTGACCATAAGTTACCATAGATATCTTCGCATTGGGCCCCCAATTTGCTAAATCCTCAACTGTGGGTAACATACTTATGCCGCAATAGTTAGCCTGTCTGGATCCAAGCTGATTTAAACCACATCACTGTGTGACACTTGCACTACATGTGAACGGCCCCTACGCTAATAAGATTTTGTTTCTCTCTCCCTGTCTTGTCCTCGACCCCGAGGACAATGAGACAAACAGACCCAGTTCCGGTAAATGTGAAAGTCGGCACACCTCTGATCTACTGGCCGTCCTTCAACGTGATGCCCGCTTAATCTCCGTTTAATCTCCTTATCCGTTTACATATGTATATACACACACATATATATAAATGTGTGTGTTAGGGGTGTAACGATTAACCGTGCAAATGCGCATTTTCTCAATGAATGAATTTGAATTTTCACCCCGGGGGGCAGCCTTCTTGGGCTTAACTAAGCACCATCTTCTATACGTTACATTAATAAAACGCTCGCTTATAATGTTGATTCATAGTCAGTTTCCTCAAAAAAAGCTCAAAATATGGTTTAGTCAGTGCCAAGAGAGGTCAACACTAAATACTGACTGACGCCTCAAGAAGACATTTAGTTCCGTTTAGTTTTTGATTTTATGTACATATTTCCTGTATTTTTTGTTTGTATCTTAATTAAAAGGGTGAACAAAAAAATGGATGGACATTACTAAATCTAAATCAACAAAGCTGGTGGTCTAAGAGTTTTGCATAGTACTGTATATAATCGATCTTAGTCATATGGATGATGTATAAATGCTTCAAGAACCTGGTCACCATTCCAATTCATTACAAATCTAGGAAGAGCCAGCATATTATTTAATTTGAATGTAAATGTGTTTGACTGAAGAAAGAAAGTCATGTATACACCCATTTTCATGTTGGGTGAACTATTCCTTGAAGTACATGAAAACTCAAAGTTACAGTCCAGCCAACTATGAAATTCGGTCATCTGTACTTTTCCTCCAAAATCCATGTGACTTTGTTAAAGAGGACATTTCACAAGACTTTTTAGGATGTGAAATAAATCTTTGGTTTTAACAAAGTACATATGTGAAGTTTTAGCTCAAAATACCCCACAGATAATTTATTATAACATGATAAAATTGCCATTTTTTAGGTGTGAACAAAAATGTGCAATTTTTGGGTGTGTCCTTTCAAATGCAAATTAGCTGCTAATGCAAACACTGATCACCATCATGGTGGTTTGTTAAAATCGAAAATCATTTGTGCTATCAATTATTCTCTCTTTCTCTCTGCACTAAATGTCAGTGCCGTGGTTGGATAGTGCAGATTAAGGGGCGGTATTATTATAGGAAGATCCCCTGCTGACATCACAAGGGGAGTCAAATTTCAATTACTTATTTTTTTCACTTGCTTGCAGAGAATGGTTTACCAAAACTAAATCTTTTTCATATTTTCAGAAACAGACATGCAGGAAAGCCATGTGGATTTGAGAGCGAGTAAAAAAAAACAGAATTGTGAGATAAATTAATTAAAAATATGAAATTTGAATTTTAATATTTAACTGTATGATCAGCATTTGTATGGCACTTGGAGGGTTTTTGAATAAGTCAACAATCTCAACAAGGATTAAACTTCAACAGAATGTAATTGTGTTCAAGAGGGTTAAATACCGGACACAGAATCCTGACTTTGTAACAGCGGATAACCTGTAAAAAACAACAACCAATCAGCAACAAATTTTTCAGTTTAATGGTTACCAGTGTAATAAAGAATGTACCTGGTGCTCCCGCGTAGCCGGTAACAGGTGTCCCCTGAGGGGACTGTGATGTGATTTTGGGTCCTGGAGGCCCCGCCTCCCCTGACATTATCACAGGAGGCTCTAGTTGTGATAGATCTCCTTCCATAGACACATTCACAGCTGGTTTAGTTTCATGAACACCTGGAGAAGAGTGATGACAGACAAAACGACTAAGAAGAAAAATAAATGCCTGACAGGTGTGATATACAACTTCAGCTGCTCCCAGGTTTATCAGGTCATACATGTTATCAACAATTTTATTGTTCATAAAGTTTTGCAAATAAAAACAGCAAGTTTTGGGTTTTTGACAAACTGATCTAAATTTTCTGAACGCCAAATCAAACAAAATTTTCAATGAATGATAACTTATATTTCAGTCTGTTCCTCGCTGAAAGTTTGTGTGGTCTTCAAATATCTTGATGTGTGTATGATGTGCGATATGTTTTTTTATTATTTTGGAACGGTCACAAACCTCATTCATGACACATCTCTGTGTCAGTGTGGGTTTACTTTGGGGACTCCGGTTTACTCCCAAAGGCCAAACATGCAAGTTAGGTGAATTGGAGATACCAAATTGACCCTCTCCAACCTGTTTATGGATCAACTTGTGTTGATCAACTTGTTGTTAATAAATATAGCCATAGATGCTGAAATGGCATGAAGAATAAAGAAAGGAAAAACTGACCAGGAAATCATTACAAATAATTTATGTGTTCCACCCTACATGAGTTTGTTCACATGATCTCATCTACTCATAAAGCAGTGACAAACCTCAGGCACAGGACAACATTTCCTCACACAATAATCACACACACATGCATATACACAACTAATGCATCAATGCACAAATTTATTCATAATTCATACAGAAGTCACGCAAGGGTTTGTCCTCAGTAAAAGATGAGTAGCATGTTCTATAGGGAGGAATCGGATCAAACAGAAATTAAATCATAAAAATGAACTTGAACAGATTTGAAATGATGATCTGTGGGGAAAACACACTATAAAAAAAGGCTGGGTTATTTACAACCCAGTGTTGAGGTCAAAAAGGATGAACCCAAGCTGTTGGGTTGTGATTAAACCTATGCTGGTTTGTTTTAACCCAAAATGCTTGGTTGTCAAATGTAAAAAATAAAATATTATTTTGGGGTCAAAAATAAACATTTTCTGGGTTAATTCAACCCAACAGCATGGGCTCGTCCCTTTTGGATACAACACTGGGTTAAAAATCTCCCAGCAATTTTTTTTTAAGTGTACACGAATTACGCTTGTTAGTGCATTATCAAAGCTGTGTGACAATTGATAAACCTTAGTGACTGATTTAATTTAAATTCATGTTTATTAAATCAAACAGAGAAAGTGGACACAACACGCAATAATACACACAGACAAGCGTAAAAAATTACATTATGGCATCTGCTCATTGCAGTGAAAAAGTGTGAAAGAAAGAGAGCGGATGAAAGAGAGTGAAAGAGAGAGAGAGATCTCATGGGATGTCAAACAATATTGCATGAGCTCATATCAGCTCTTTGATGATAAACTAATGAGTCTCCTAGAATAGAGACCTCCAGATAGATAAATGTATATAAATACATCTATGTGTGAAAGATGAGACTGAATACAAGTTCATCTCACAGGTTAATGTCATAGGTCAAGAAAAACAACTGACTGAACACTAAAGGACTGTGACAAAAAAATACACACCGCCTACATAGGCAACATTTTAAGAGAATGTCAATATTCTGAATGTCAATATTCTGATGTTATTTATCAGCTTCCAAAAAAAATGAAAGTCAGGTTTGGAATGATTCATGATTTCCAGAATTACATTTATCTTTCAGAAAAAAGGAAACCCATCATTTACTAAGACAAGCTTACTACAAACATACAAGATGGAATACGAGTAAATACATTTTTTTCCTGTCATTAGTAACCTTAGCAATATTTAAAATCTGAGGATACCACAGTTGTGTTATATGTGCTGTACTGTATCTGGGGGAACAACTGCATAGACACAGATTATCCGGTTTTAAGTCATAATATGATAACATTCACTGGAAAACAAGCATAAACCAATTCAATCCATAGTAAATAACTACTTAATTATTAAGGATGCACCAATACAAAATGTTTGTGCCAATACCTAATGGCAGCCTTCGGGTCTCTGTCATGAATCTATACGGAAGTGACTGTAATGTCCATATAAAACTTCATAGAAGAAAAATTTTTTACAGCCTGGTACAAAAAGTGGTTTTGGTCTATATAGCGTATTATTCCCTTCATGACAACTGTGAGGGGGTGAATTTCTTTTCAACTCAGTTTTCATTTTATTAAGCTATAAAGTGTTGCATAATTAAGGGCGTGGCCACTTGAGTGACAGGTGAATTGCCTCTGCTTTCCCTACCATCAAGCTAGGCTGGCATGGATTCAGCAATCAAGCATTACAGCTTTGCCCACATTCCATCTCTTTGCCCATTTTCGGATACCTGGGAGTGATACGCTGCCAAAAAAGTGATGGCCAGCTCCGCCCACTTTGGGCTTCAAAAATGGGCTGCGTCCGAAATGGCATACTGTGACAGTAGGTACTATATAATCAGTGTTGGGGGTAACGCATTACCAGTAACATGCATTACGTAATAATATTACTTTTCTGAAGTAACGAGTAAAGTAACGCATTACTTTTTAAATGTACACATTCATATTTGAGTTACTTAAAAAAAAAGTAATGCGAGTTACTTTTCAGTTTAATTAATTTGATTTAAAAATAATAATAATGTACTGAATTAAACTGAACATAATCATGTAGAAATACGCAAACTCTATGTGTGCGCGCCTAAGTGGGAACAGTTTGAGTCAGAAATGGATGTAAACACCTACAAGGCCGAAAGAGATCAAGCCTTAGCCAAGTATGAAAAAGTAACTTAAAAGTAATGTAAATATTACTTTCCATGAAAAGTAACGCAATTAGTTACTTTTTTGAGGAGTAACTTATAAAGTAACTTGCTGGAAGATCAAGGGACTTTTGCCTACTTTTTACAAATACAATGAATTTGGACATACTACTCGCTTCACCTACTGCTTTTCGCCTACTATATAGTATGGAAGTGGGCGGATTTGGACACAGTCATGCTCTTAGAAAACTATGGCCAATAACGATCTTCGATTACGTATGACAACTGCCAATACCGATAGATACCAATAGTTTCGTATTTAACTCATTTGAAATTATTATGTCATGAAATCTTAAAAGTGCAGAACATACAAACTGCAAGTCTGTTGTGGGTTTCCATCCAAACATGTAGCGAATCTTTTCAAAATTTGCAAAAAAAAAGAAAAGAAAAACAAAGAAATGTGAATTAGGGGTTTTTCTTCAAGTTGTTCAAGCGAATGATAGTGATATTGGTAACCAACAGTTAAAATGGAGACATGGGTGCATTTAGTTAGCCTGTCTATGCAACACACCGAAGCAGTTTTGTTATTTGTTATAACACGGCAACAGACGCTTTCAGCTGTGTGCACACAAACCGATAAAAGTCGTTTATGTTTGAATTGATGTCGCTCTACATACGTCATCTGGTATAATTGAAACGATTGCTATGAGCTACATACAGACGCATTAGCGCCCAATAAACGGCTCTGGGCATTCGTAAACCACGCCTCAAATACGAGAAAATGAGCATATGGTGTTAGCCAGGCTAGCATTTAGTTATGATTGGCCAAGTTATAAATTAACTAGCAGTGCAGCTTGTAATTGCCAGAAGAAGGAATGTACACAGAAGAAGGAATGCAGCATTTGTGATGCAGGCACTAGCCGCAAAGGCATTACGACGCCGTAAAGCCCCATATATGGTAAAGACAACGACAGTCAGTCACGTGGGTTTAATGTTTGCTATGTCAGAATTTATTTGGCAAATGCATTTTCATCTCCCATTATTCACATTTACTCTTTTCCACATAAATTATAAACCAGCTCAAGCAAGCGTAAAAACTTTTTTGCGAATTAAGGAATTTTTATTTGAAATGTGGGGTTTCCAACACTCGTTTCTTATACGATACTTTAAAATGCGCATAACATTAGGGTGATGGAAACCCAGTTTAAAATAATCACACAATTTGAGATCTGACACATTTTTCTGGCTCTTTTGAATGCCCAGATCATCTGCTGTTTTTAAACAACCGTCCGATACCAATAATAGGCTGATATATTGGTGCATCCCTACCGTTTATGTTTGTTTGTCCCACAGTTTTGATGCTTGTAAACAGTAAAATCTAAGTTTTCCAATTCGGATGCATAAATTATTTGATTTCTATACAGAGAACACGCAAACAAAAAACCATAATCCACCAAGAGCCATTAGGTCAGTTCTTTTGGATTTACTGCACATTAAACTATTTTAAAAAGCACTAACCATTCCCAAAAAATCCCTCTGACTGTGTGTGTTGCAACAGTATGAATTGCATTATTCTCTATGCTGGGTGGAACTCTGACTAATGCATCCAGAACATCTTAAAAACTGCCAACACAAAATCGCCCAAATGAGAAGCAGATGCCCACATGAACACACACACACACAATGTTGTCCCATGTAAGGCCAGACATTGCTCAATTCTGGAGCTGGTCCACTTGTGACATATGTGTGCAATTACTAGACAGAAGGGAAACACTGCTTCCCCCGGGGGCTACCTGCAAATTCTTGTGTATTTGAAGGAAATCCCTTTGTAAACAGTAACGTTTAAGAGTGATTGCGTAAAACAACCTCATGCACAGCGTACAGCTGCTGAGAGAAACTTACAAATATCCAGAGGAAGACCAACGCTTCCGCAAAAAATGTGTGTTTGTGCCATAACTGTGAATATACATGTTGTACTAGTATTACTAACACAAACAGACCTTTCGCTATAGTGAAGATAAATGTAATCCAGTTACTGGATCAGTGCAATGAAGCGGTTTATCTCTGGAGAGACTTGAGCTGTCAGGAACAGATGTGCTACCACTGAAAAAAACTATACAAGTATTTGAAACATTCAAGCAAATGCTTCTGTGAAGCCTTGACTGTAGCAGGAAAACTGCATGTGGTTTATCATTGACTTCTGAATACTGTACATACTAGGTCAAACAATCAAGATAACTTATGAGATACTTCTGTAACCTACTCAGCTTTATCTTTAGTTCTTACAGTCCGTCTGTAGTCGATCATTTTATCACTTAAAACTTGTCTTCAAGCATCATAATAGCATGTAAAAGTTTACCTGCGACAGTAATTTCGTCATGCTTTAAAACAGCTGAATCAAGGAATATGCAAATTAGCCCCCCCTAGAGGTCTTCACGGGTCCACTTAGATCTGAAAATGGAGGTCCGACCTGAGAGGGTTCGGGTCTGAAAGTTTCACGGGTCGGATATAATGATAGCGGCATCGATTTGCCGAACGGACCCGAGAAGACCCGAACTATCTCGCGTATGTACATCAAGTCCTTTTTTCAACCCCCCCTCTGTTTGCCAAGAGCGCGTGCGACATCGTGTGGCTGGCGGTAGGTAAATTTTTTATTGAGACAGACCTGTCAATCAATTTTGAACGTACATTTTAGCGTTTACCTTGGTGTCGTCAGATAACAAATAAAAAAGGCCAAATTGGTTGCAAGACCACCAGGGTTTCTTTCTGTCTGACTGATGGATCCCGGGCTGCACACACATCCAAAAAAATTGCCACTAGGTTAGGGTCAGACTCAAGTCTAATTTTTTCGTGTTTTGTCCCAGGGTCTTTGTGTAAAAAAACATCATTTATCCACGTCGGGTTTTGGTATAAAGTAAATCATGTCATTTCGGGACGGGTACATTTCTTTGGTCCCTAGAAGACCTCCAATCTCCGCCCCTACTTAATCGCACTAGGTCAGAGCACAGACATAAATATGTTAATTAGTCCCCACCCATACTCAATCGCACCGGCTTTGCCCATAGATATACATGTACATAGATGCTCCATTCGGCAGTTTCAGACGCAAAGTCGGGTTTCACACAATACAAACGTGAGTTGCGTGTTTACAGCCTATATTTTTTCGCCGCTGATTTTAACAAATTGGAGCACTCACACTGCTCATGTCACAGAAGTAGAAGTAGGAATCTATGCACTTCTTTTCCACTTACTCCTTCGTGAGTCAAATCCGCATGAGGGAAAAAAATTGAAATCAAGTCACTCCAAACATAAAATGTAAATGCGGCTAATGGCTGTAACTGTGATGATGTAATTGGTTACGTGTTTGTGACGTAGGAGGCCATTTCAAACAGCTGTTTTAGGGGCCAGTCACACCAAAAGCGTTTATGGCAGTTGCAGGCGCCTTTTTTGAATGATATTCTATGGGCAGGGCGCGTTTGCGCGCTGTTTATGCGCGCCGAGCGCCTTGCGGTTTTCTGCCGCCTGCCGCGCACGCGTTTTTGAAGGAGCGCTAGAGAGCGGAGAAGCGCCTGACGTCATTCACGTCTTCCATTGTCCAATCGAATGAGGGGAGAGGCGGGCCTTACGTTGTGGTGAGGGAAGTTTACAGTTGCTTTGAAGAACCGGACTCCACTCGCTCACTCTCTCCTGCGTGTTTGTGCACCTCTCACCCTCAAACAAGGTCAGAGCAAGCGTCCTCTTTTTAAAGTTTCTGCTAATATGACAGTTAACAGCAAAAGAGCGCTCACGCTTCAATATTTGATTGACAAGACAGCTGACTCGGTGGTTGCTTAGCAATATGAAAAGCCGCGCCGCACTGCTCTTTTTAAAAAAAGGCAGTGCGTCGCGCCTTGCGTTTGCAAGCGTTTAAAGCGCTTCTGGTGTGACTGCGCCCTTAGTCTGTCTTTGGAAAGCTGCAATTTTATGAAGGAAATACTCAGCAATGCTTTTGGATTTAACTGATTTTCACTACAGAGAGACTTGTTTTGACACATGTAAAAGTTACACGTTTAAGCTAAGGTAGGTCTAATATAAAAACATTAGAGATCCATATCACTGCTAGCACTCTTCTAGCAGGACCACTCTTGCAAACAGTGCTCTGTGTTAATGAGTAAGAGCAACACAGTTCCTTTATTCATCAGGATGAGTAATAAAGCATCGCTTACCTGTATATGTTTGTGTGGTGATGCCATCCTGCCGGTCCTTTGAGAAGCGTGAAGAGTCTTTAAAAGTGTTAATGTCCCTTGTATGTGTGAGCACTGTGCTGTTCAGATGTCGGACACAGGTCCAAAGGCCATTAACATGTTTGTTGAGTCCATCTTTAATCCTTCTGAGACTGTCGGACATCGGTTCGAACCGGCCGCAAACGTTCTCGATGTTTGCCACACGTCGATCAAGCGTGTTAAGCAAGCCATTCATCGTTGTCACTTGCTCTTGGCATTGCCCACAATTCACAATCTCCAGCTTTTCATCGTGGTTCTCAAAAGTTCTGGAGTGATTGAGCTCTGAGACTAAGATCTCCATCATCATCATCTGATGAGAAAGAGAGCCCATATTGCCTTGCAGGATCTCAGTGTCTTTCTCTAGGACTTCAAGTCGTTGCTCATACTTTAAGAGTGAACTGCTGTTGTCAGGTTGCATACTATAGAACAGTTCTTCAAGCACAATGTTTTGTTGTTCTTGCTCTTTGTGCCTTCTCATCTTCTCTTCAAGCTTGCAGCAGTTCTCTACAGTTTTTTCTGCAAGACTTACCCTCATGCCCAGAGCACGTCCCTTCACATCAATCTGTGCAAGTGTGGTATTCAGATGACTAATGGCATTGGTTAGGACTTGTTGGTCGTCTTTAAGCTTCTGAACCTCAGCGTTGTCCAACCCTGGGGACGTTGCATTCGGTAGAAGTAGATGCAGATCTTGAATCTCTTTGCGGAGATCAGCCTCTTTGGAGTCAATGAGCTCGGCCAAGCTCGAGTAAGAGATCTCTTGCTCCTCACACTGCTCCTGAACCGAAGAGATCTTGTAGTCGCACGCATTCTTCATATCGGAAATTTTGATGTCCATGCCTTCAAGAAGCTCCATACGCAGGTCAGAGATCTTTTCGTCTACGTACGTTTGACACGAACACTCGCTGGTTGATGCTGTGGATGGAGGTTGAAGTGGACCAGTACTGGATGCCTCTGTTAGCCGATGCAGCTGTTCATCGATGTTCTGGATCTTGACGCTCAGACCCTGGATGTCATTTGTATTAGTGCTGATTGTGTTGGAAAGGTTGGTGACCTGGTTCTGGAGCTCATCTGCAACTTGAGATCCACCAAGCTCATGGGGGAACAGGATGCTCACGGTTCCACCCGTTTTGGCATCCTGTGGTTTTTGCAAGTTCGCCAACATGTTTTCAAAGATCTTGCTGGCATCTTCCTGTAACTCTACCCGCAGGTTTGCAGTGGCCGATGTCATGGCAGCTTGCAAGTCAAGGACCGTCTGAGAAAGACGCTCTACTTCTTCTTCTAAAGCCTTTACTCGCCGACTTTCCTGTTGGCGCTCACCAGTCTGTGTTGAGGGATCCGTACTCTGTCCACTTTGCCCTGGATGTGTCCACGGATGCGTCCCAGAGACAACCTCCGGTCCTAGAACAACCAAGCCATACATACTCAGCCAAACGCTGGACACCTTTAGTCAACTATATTTGGTGTTTTTTCCTAATCCAGAATAAAAAAAAACAGATCTTTACCCAGCACACTTTGTTGTTGCAGGTTGGTGGGATCCTGCTGTGATTCCTGCAGGACGTGAGGTCTCGGCGGTGCATCTTTCAGATCAGTACAGTCATGACCCTGGAAACCTGGGCAACACCTCCACTCCAGCTCAGTCACCTGTTTGTAAGCTACTTTGTATACTGGCACCAGGCGAGTATGATACCTTGAAAGACAATTATGAATTATGTAATTTATTGCAACATTATAAACCATCGGGGCACATGCCAGTCGAAAGATGAAAATTAAATTAAGGATACTAATAATACAGCTACACAGTAGCTTTGTGAGCTAGAGTTAAAAAAATCAGATCATCCTCAAATGAAATTGTTTTCTCTATTTACTCTTCGTTTACCCTCATGTCATTTCAATCCCTGATGGCTGTCTTTGTTTGTGATCAACTCAAAGTTCAAAATAATACAAAAGCATCATAAAATAACTCCACGCAACGCATGCCATATATTTAAAGTGTCCTGAAGGCATACAATTGTGAAATCCATCATTTCATTAGATAATAAATTATATTTGACTTGTTTTTCACCAAACCCACTCATATGCTTTCAGGACACTTGGAATATGCACAAGTCACATAAGGGTTATTTATTGATGCCTATTTTGTCCTTTTGAAGCCCTTTTGGAGAAAAGTGGGTTACAATTCGTTCCCACAGTATGCAGAAATCTCAAAACAAAACTTAATTTTCTAACTGCTTTACATTTTTAAAGGTAAATTGCATTCAACCACTATATGCTGCAGTCCAATTTGCCTACTTTTACTACATGCTAAACTGATTTTTGCCTTTGACAAACACTTATACAAAACAGCTTGCAGTATATGCAGTCTTTAAGGGAGAACATGGCACAAAGTAACGCTTTCGGCTTTTTGGCTCTATCATTAAAAAAATATTTAGGTTAGATTAATTGTTTTTACAAAATCAACACACACATCTCTGCTACATATTAGGGATGGGATGATATGAAAGTTTCATATCATGATTATAGTGACCAAAGTTATCACGGTTATCAATATTATCATGGTTTTGTTAAAATGAGATGGAAATGTTCAAAAAGAACTGATACACACACTGAAAACTTTGAACATGTTTTATTTTTAAAAATCACAATTTAATATTTCATGTCCCTGAAATTATTTCTGAATCTGTCTAATAATTTTACCGTAAATTAATACAATACATTATCCCTTAAATGCCTTCTTGTGCAAAAAACTATGTTGCATGTGCGCGCCTGCGTCAAACTGATTCTGGTTGGACAGGATTTAGCGCAAGTTTTCAAAATCACGGTAATCAAACATGGTTGTAATGATAATTAAATTTAAAATGATATTACTAAAAGTTAGGACATTTTATTGCCGTTAATCGTGAAACCGGTAATCGTCCCATCCCTACTACAAATGAACACTTAAAGTTTGTTTATGGGACCAACAGTTATCGTACAATTTCACCGAAAGTGACAGAAGTGCAAACGTTACAACTTAATTGTTGGGGTTCATTGCAATAAACAGAGGGTTTGTTGTAACGCCTACTAGAAAATTTTGTTTAAACAAATAATTCAATAAAATTCTGTCTATATACTAAAGGTGGATATTGTTTATAAATCTGCCTATAATATATAGATATCCACACATTCATCCATCCATGATCTTTCATCTAACCATCCGTCTATTATGCATCAATGTATATAGATTTTAATGACTGTGCTGCACAATTAAAGATGCAGTGTGTAAATTTTAGCGACATCTAGTGGTGAGGTTGCGAATTGCAACCAATGGCTCATTCCACTGCTCACCCCTCGCTTTTGAAACACATAGAGAAGCTACGGAAGCCACCATCGGACAATCATGTCATTGTTGGAGACAACTTAGTAAAAAAATTAGTCCGTTAAGAGCTTCTGTAAAAACATGGCTGCACAAAATGGCGGCTTCCATGTAAGGGGACCCGCGGTGTATGTAGATAAAAACGTCTCATTCTAAGGTAATAAACACATAATGGTTCATTATGAAAGGTCTACACCCCTGATAATTTAGTTTTGTATATTATTTTGCATTTTTGTCAAGAGATCCTTCTAAAAATTACACACTGCACCTTTAAAGGCTCTCTAAGCGAATAATGTGCGACGTCACTTCCTGTTGATGTTTAAACTGTTTTCAAACAAACGGAGCGTAGCTAACGGCTCCCCCTCCCTCTCCCGTCCGTGCTTTCATGAACGCGCCAAAGCCCCACCCCCACACCCCCAAATCCTTCTTGTCGTTTATTGGCTGGAACACTTTGTTATGTTTTGTTGTGCTAGGTTTGGCCACTATGTTGATATTGCCGTTTGTCGAGCCTGAGCTGTCTACAGAGATCGCGTTTTTTTACAGTTTGATCAGCGGATAGGCAGCAAGCAGATAGTGAGGAGATGTTTGCTGTATGTAACAAAAAAATGTTTATGGTCTAAAACGCATCAATTCGCTTAGAGCGCCTTTAAGACAAACAAATCATAATTGAGAGTTTTTAACAGTTATTATTTTGATGAATAGTATTTACATATTACAGTTACTAAGAGTTGCTGACATGTTTCAAAATGGTGTTATGTTTTAGGTAACAAGACAGTGAATAAAATAATCTATGGTTGGATTTGGTGACTTACACACCCAACTTGAAAAAAAAACCCATAAGATGAAGAAATTGACTTTCATGCCTCCAAAACATTCTTTGTTCAATATCTTAACCAAAACATCAAAACTTTTTACAGATTCACAGAGAAAAAGACCAAAAGCACAGATTGCTCGGCCATGTATAAATATGTAAAGTTACAATTAACCCTACATAGTTTCTGCCCCGCTTAAGCAGTTCTGTCCTAAATGCATGTCAATATTTGAGTAATGTCAGTGAGTAGTATACTGTACATGTAGTTTATGTACAGTATGTATGTCTGGATGTTAAGAATTTGTGTAGTCCACGGGCCATGTAAACAAACATGTCAGTGACAGTTTAACAGTGTAATATAACATTCAAAATAACAGTGTAGATTTATGTGCATAATTTATTATGATTTGCTCAGTGACACACATCTGGAGTGCAGCTTTAGTTCTGGTGGTGAGGGGTACGGACATGCCTGACTATGTGTGCACTTTACAGCTACAATCACACAACTGTTAGGGTACAGTATGTTTCACTTACGCAATAAAAGAAATGTGCATAACAGAATTCCCACAACACACAGTTGTGAATGAATCTCATGGTTTAGGGCAAATTTACACAAACTAACTGGTTTTGCGTTTAACCTCTGGCATTTCAGTGTCATAAATAATTTGGAGACTGATAACCTGACAGTTATTGAGTCCAATTTAACTAGAAAGAGTTTTCAAGAAGGCCCAATTTCACAATTTTATCTAATCTGATCTCTGGTGACTTCCTCCAATAAAAATACTCGAGACTGGATGTGTGTGCGGACAGATCACCGGAAAATGCGTGTGCGTGCTGTGCACGTTCTTGGAGTGATACACTGACAGTAATTGACTTGCACAGCCAAACTGATTCAACAGCATGTCATACTTGTCTTTTCCAGCATTATAATAGGTTTGATCCCATGCCTGATTCATTACACAACCGGACAGACTCCTTGCTGACCATTCATAGTGCGCACACCTCCGCCCAGAGCGCGCCCCCCAGAGACACTTACATCATCCGCTGCGCGCACTCTGGCAGATGCGGCGGGCAGGGCGCGAGCTGCGGATCCACGACGCTTTCGGTAGCCGCGTGCACAGCGCACGACACGGTCTTGTGCACTACGAACGCACACCAGTTTCTGCAAGGAATAAAATAAGAACAATAAAGACGAAACCGTAAAATATACACACATCTAAATAATCTGTATGGTTTACATTTAAAAGAAAAAATACAAATAATAAAAACACACTAAAATGCGCAGTACTTCTTTTCTTCACAATTTTGCTGTTTTCCAATTAATTGCATGATGTTGCAGAGTAATAAGAAAATCAAATGACGTCTACACACGGACCATGAGTCATCATTTATTTGTTAAATTGTGTTTTAGAGCATTATTTTTTAGTTAATTACTTTGAACGCATAAGGCGTGGTTACATGTACAGCTCTTAAAACAAATGTCGTAAATAAACTTTACCAACAGATTTGCATCGAGATGCTGATGCTCATCAATTCCATTTAATGAAGAGAAAACCACTGACAGTACACCTGAGATTTTTTAAAGAGCTTTTAAAAGGTTAAATACGTTAATAGACTTTATTTAAGTGTGGCATCCTCTCAGAGCAAACTGCTCAAGTTTAATTTACAGCCGTACACAATGCACAAATAAAAATACACAACCAAAATTAAAACTATATTTTCTGTGAAAGCATAACAATAAAAAAAAGTTTACTTACTTGTTTCTTTGTCGTGGGACTGAGTTTGAATAGGCATTGCCCTGAAACAGACTGAAGGTTCCATAAACCAGTGGAAAGGTAAGAAAACTAATAATTCCAATACATAGGTGCGCTTGACCTGCAAGAGCGCGCTTCATTTTTAATTAACTCACAGGAGTGCGCATGCAAGCATTAATAACACACAGAAATGCTGTTTTATCGAAGTTTCATGAACACTGTGTGAGTTTCAATGATGGCTCTAAAGTGGAGAGACTGGCACTCCGCCCCCGTCAGTGCGCGCAGCTATCCAGTGGGCGCGCAGCTCTCCTTCGGTGGACGCGCGTCTGTGGGATCAGGTTCTCGTTACTGCTGAATACTTTATGGTTTCCAATAAACTTCACATGACAAACTGGTTAGGCTCAGAAACTTTCTGTTTGTAAGTGGTTACGATTTCCTACTTCAATAGAAATCACTGGCATATTGTGGAAACAAGCTAGCATCGCGAAGGTCATGGGTTCAACACCAACTGTATCCCGTTACATAAGAAATAAAATAGCTTAAAATAAAAACTAGTTTTTAACAGACTATTATGCTCATATAACACATTTAAATACAAATTAATTATTACTAGAATGTGTTCTTGTGGCACAATTGGTAGAACATTAACTTTTTAAACTTGCGTGTAAAAACTAACTTTTAGTTGCATGGAAATTTCTGCGCTGTGATGGATGCTGCGTAGACGCGCTCTTCTCCACGTGAGCTATTGCAATCATTAAAAGCGTCGTCTTACACAAGTCTCAAAGAGTTATAGCGCTACTAAAATGCCTTTAAGATTTTCAACCGTAAAGTCGGAAGCTTTCCCAGTCATATTTTGCTCCGGGCGCGACAAGAAAGTGCGCAAAACGCGTCCTGGACCGCCGCGCCACGGCCAGGTGAACGCGCAAGAGATGATTGGGTAGTTAACCTGACATGCCACGAATTGTGACAGGGTGCTATACTACATTTAAAACTATTTTAAACAAAATAAGTAAAAGGAGACTACAGTATAGCGCATGAAGTGTAATGTATATAAACGTGTCCATAATGACATATAATACACTTTGTAATGTACCATATATGGTTTTATAACTACATGATTAGCACCAGGTCATTATTGGATTTGTTTTACTCTTTTAATGTTTTATCATAATTTAATATGCGTGTATTTTAAGCTGCCCATTAGCTGAACTGTACTTTAAATCACATCATCATATATTTTAACGCGTATACTGTGTTAGGGTTACTTCTCAAGTTATCCGTATCAATCAAAGGAATCTGACTAACATACCCAAACATTTATTTTAGATTTTGGCATGGCTCTCTAAACTAAAAGAAAAATGTTTTTAACTACTAAGTTGATTTATTACACTGAACAGCTGCAAAAAGTGAAGAACAAAGTAACAAAAATAAGACAGTAATTTTCTTTAATGGGTGGTAATTGATGGCTGCCCCCCTCCTCTATGACATCATACAGCCTACTGCCATAAAACAATTACTGGTTAGATTATTGTAACCCCAGGCTTTGTTTTATATCACTAACTAAAAGTCTGTTTGTTGGAAGACAAGAACAAGACCCACGTAAAGAAACACTTCATTTTAAAATATAAAACATTTTTTATCTTATTTTAGAGATAGATACAAAACATTACACAGTCCATTAGCTGCCCTTAGCATAAAAAAAGATTTGCAAAAACTGGAACAATGCGTCCACTTCTGATGCTCCAAATAAACTCAGAAAAAAGAAACGTTTCCCCCATTTGAGAAAGATTATCAGCAGTAAGAGCTCCATATTTACATCAGCAATCTGCAAAAAAAAACAGTGAAAATAACTCAAGTGAAAACAAAAGCAACACGCAGAATTTAGATCAATGAAATGATCAGCAGGGTTCCCATACCTTTGAACATCTATGACTATTCCATACATGTCATTAATGAATGAAGATTGAATAAAATCTTTGTATAGACAAATACTAGCTGATACCTGTACAAGTTGTATCCACAATATAAAAACATTTTTATGTTTTCCATGACTATGGGAACCCTTGAGAGTTAAGAGAAATGGCAACAGATACAAATGTACCAAGTTTGCGTGTTTTTCGACGGGACCTTTTTGGCGGGATGGAGTGCTCTGGTGTTTCTGTCTCTAGACTCCGCTTTACTGTCGCAGGACGAGGCGTGCGCTGAGGAGTGCTTGCTGCAACAAACACAAAAAACATTTGTCAGCATCATTATATAGTATAAACTGATTTAGAAACTGCATGTTTTAATTCTTTGAATCAGCGTTCATTTCAATTTTCTTCAACTACGGTTTCAATGATGAAAAATATATAATAACTAAAAAAAAAAAAAACTATGCATGATAACGAAAACTGCAATGAAAACATTTTTGATAAATTCCATAGCGTATGGAAGCCCAATTCCGCCACATACGAAAAAATCATGCACTGGTTAATCATAATTATAAGATATAAAGTCAAAAATTCAAAGTCATAATTGGACTTTACATCTCATAATGACTTTTTATCTTATAAAGTCAAATTATGACTTTAAAAGTTGAAATTCTAAGATAAAAAGTCAAAATGATGAGATAAAAAGTCAAACTTTTAAAGTCACAATTCGACTTTATATCTCAATGTCATAACTCAATTTTTTCTCATGATTTTCTCAGGTGCTGTTTTCACGAGCTGCCTTCTCAAAGTTAGATACTTTTCTTCATACAATGTGAGCAGCACATTTACCAGGCGCTGCTTCTCACTGTGCGACCAGCTTGGTTAAAAAGCAAGGCAGCGTTGCCAGGTCCTCTGCCCTTCGGCAGAGTTCTGAATTAGGCTTCTTTTAAACCGTTCTGCAGGTTACAGATGAAAGGATTTGGTTCATTAGTTGTTTGTATTTGGGCAGTGAATAGTCATTGGGATGCTTTTGGACTCATTTTGAATGGCCATTGGGCTGGTTTTGTTACATGGATCTGGCAACCCTGACAGGACAATTACAGAAACAAAAGCGCAAACAAACACTGGTTAATAAAGGTTTCATTTCATGCTTTAATATAAGTGAGTTAGTATTTGTTTAATTGTTGTTGGGTTTTCATAAAAATAGTAATGAACCACAAACTAATCATCCGTTTTAAAGTAAGGGGGAAACTCAGGTTTTTATTACTATAACAACGCATGTACATCACTTTCATATTATAATGGCTTATTTATTTAATAATAAAATATGAATAACAAATAATGTTAATACTCATCAAGGTCTAAAGTTAAAGATTAAGGTGAGTTTGTTATTCTGTGTCTAAATATATTCATCTGCACATCCCTGAAGATTGAATATTTTAATTTATTTATATTTTGACATTTAAAGATGTTTAACTAAACATTAAAAAAGCTGCACAAATTTGTTTTATTTACGGCTTAAAATATCAAAATCCAAAAGATTATATTAGTAAAACTCTAGTAGTGTGTGGCATTGCACTTTTAAAACTTTAATCAAAAAATCTAATTGAGTTAAATTAATGTTTTTATCCGATTAGTCAATTAATCGAAAAATAATCACCCGATTAATCGATTCAAAAAAGGTACGTTTCAGCCCTAGAAAATCTTTAAAACTTTAACAGAGACAATTAAATAACCAAATATTGACATCTGAGATATCAGTATGGTTAAAAACTTTACTTTTCATAATAAGGTCGACATTTGCATGGAATAGCCCACTTGTGCATTACTGTGGTGTAACAAAACGTCAATGAGGTGACAGAGCTCCCTGATATCTGTCCCATTAAACTAAGATGTGGTGTTATTCACAGGGCTCTAGACTAACTTTTTGCACTGGTTGCACTGGTGCGCCTAACATTTTTCTTAGGTGCACCAGCACAAAAGTTAGGTGCACCCTAATTTTTGACCGCATCGGATTTATAGTTCACCCAAAGGTGAGGATTCTGTCGTGATTTGCTCACTCTGATGTTGTTACAGACCTGTGTACGTGTCTTTGTTCTGGTGAACATGAATGAAAATATTTTGAGGAATGCTTGCAACCAAACCATTCATGAGCCCCATTCACTTCCATAGTATTTTTTTCCTAGAAGTGAATGGGGCTCATGCTTGGTTTGGTTATTAGCATTCCTCAGGGTATCTTGCTTCGTGTTTATCAGAACAAAAAATGTATACAGGTTTGTAACAAAAAGAGGGAGAGTCAATGATGACAGAACTGTCATTTTTGGGTGAACTGTCCCTTTAACACCGCAAGTTTAGCGCCCATGGTGGTTTAATACAGAATATAAACATGTAGGCTATTTTATAATTTTCCTTATACGAGTCATGCACAGTCCTGTTTGATAACCCGCATCCGCTCGATTAAAATAACACTTGACCCGTTATCCGACATCAGCATCAATTTATTTCATACCCGCCCGTTTTACATAAAGACTGCGACCGGCCGCACCGCAAATCGTGAAGTAAGTAGAAACCTTTAAAGATCTTCATGCAGAACATTGACAGAAATAAGCACAGGACCATGACTTGACAAATATATTAACATTTAATGTGAAACTTTGTGAGGGTCGGCAGATTGACAGCTGAGCGGTCAGCAGTGTTTGAACACTCATAAGCGCTGCGCTTATATTTATACCTTTTAAATTGATGATATGATTGCAGTGATTCCAAAGGGATGTCCAAAAAAAAACTCAAGTAGAATGTTAAATGTTTAAAGTTTAATGTATTTTTCTCGCTGCCCTGCGTAAAACCGCGCCGGTGATGGCATGAAACGCGTGATGAGATTGCATAAAAAAGTTTTTTGTGCTGCATCGGATTTGGAGCGCGTCACACAATAAATAAACTAATAGGCTATAGGCTACTTTTGAATTCGTTTTATTAATTTGCTAATATTTAAATTAAACACATTTCATGTAGGCTTATTTATTTTATTATTTTTTCACAAAAGAAAGATGTAATCATCATGTTCTATTCATTTTAATGCTTTTTGCGCGAAAACTAAACCCTTGGGGGAATTATTTATAAATGAATCAACAACGCAAATCAAGGAATTAACTTATTTCTCTATTTAAGACAGTCTGGCAGGGCGGTGATAGCGATACAGCAAAGTTTATAGGATTAGATTTGGAAGTAAGATTATGAAGAAAACAGCGGTCCTGACTCCTGACCTTTTTCTATAAATTTGGCGCACGGCACGCGGCGTTCGGGGTTACGTTCAAATAATTTTCTTCAAAAGAATTATGCTTTGGCTCTGACTTGATTGTAAGAGGCTCATTAATTCCGTCTTCGGATTCGTACCTGATGTGAAGGGAGGTTCATGTCAGAGCATTGGTTATGAATGATCTTCGGACGGATCAGGCACCTTAACATTCTTAACGAAAAAGTTATCAATCGTTCTTTTCCTCTTCTCTTATCATCCGCGGCTACATTCACTCTGTTTATCTGACGGACTCACCTCTCTCTCTCTCTCTGACTGGAGCGCACACGCATTTTTAAACGTACACACACGTAGATCTGGACCATGGCTTTTTCCCTCAAACTCCTGGTCGCACCAGTGCGACCTGATATTTTTTTAAGTCGCACCATTGAGAAATTAGGTCGCATGTGCGACCAAATTGGTCGCACTCTAGAGCCCTGTATTCAGGTAGCTCTCATCATTCATTAACCGTATATCTCGGGGTGGGAATCGCTTGGACCCTCATGAATAGATTCTTTGGGTCCCGATTGGATTCAGAATCGATTCCTGACATACTAACACTCACTGAACAGAAAAAAAGGCAGAGAAAGACCATCCCAAAGTGTATCTTGTTTTCTTGCAGTTTAGAATTAGTCAAACAGGGCTAGATGTATTTGTTTATTCGTTTCTCTTCTGCTCGTGCAGTGCGCGCTCTCTCAAGTTGAGTTCCGCCTTTTGGTTCTGATAACGTCACATTATTATTTTGCAAACTAACATTTAAGAATCGATTCTTGACATTTGTGAATCGATTCAGAATCGGCCACGTCCGCATCGTGATGCATCTAAGAATCGATTTTTTGTCCCACCCCTACGGCAATAAAAAAAATGAAGCAACTAATACTTTATTATACACACCAAGAGTCTTCTCGATTCCTCTCAACTCCTCCTCCTGCAGTTGGAGCTCTCTTTGTTTCTGTATCATCACAGGACTCTTCAGATACTGCATATGACTGCTATATTCAGACTGAACTTTAGCAGACTTCTGCATCGCAACCAAGTACTGCTGTAACAACTCTACACACACACACCAAACACAAATCAAAAACCATGCAACTATAATACAGCAATCGTTCTGCAAAATTGTATTGTTCTCTAAAAAGGTTTATTTACATGCATGTTTCACACCTTACTCAGTTTTGTGAATAATGCAAAATCTGTAATGAGCAGAATTTATTTGGAAAGGAAACACGTGCATGGAAATCAATGTCAAAATAGCGGCGGATGTGCCTGCTTACACTCGTTTGCATGTGGTTGTTGAATTAATCTCAGCTTTAGCGATTAAAGATCGAATGCAATAGAGCCAAAGCTGTTAGTAAATTGTGTTACCTATCTGAGCTTGGGTGTTGTTGTGCTCTTTTGGTAATGGTGCTCCAAACACTTGTCCTCTGAGCTTCTCTATAGACGGCGCTTTGTTCTGCAGACCTCCGAATTTCCCATTGCTGCGTATCCTCTCACCCTGACGCGTTAAGATCGTCGGACATTGCGTCTTATTCTGGACCACCTGCCAAACATTCCCAAAGACATGCAGATGTGAACATGTGAATAAAACTACTCTTACAAACACACTGGCATGATCTCTTTCTTACCCCCCTGCGATAATCATTAGCAGAATCTAAATCATCCACCAGGATTGTGTCTCCAAGAAGACTCGTGAACACTGCGGAGAGACAGAAAACGTCAGTACTCCCTCGTAGTTTCACTGTGAATGCATTTCAACACGATGAAAACAATGCATGTCACGCTGCCAACATCTGCAGGCCGCCAAACTTTACATGCAAAAATAATTGTGCAATACAAAACACACACACACACAACATTAGTTTATAGTTCATTCCTGCAGCGCAGGATAAGAAGCTGTTTTTGAAGCACAACAAATAAATTTTTCTCTGAAAAGGAAATTCCATGGCATAATTTTATGATGCGTTAAGCTGGTCATTTCATCTGGAAATGTTTAAAATAAAGAATAAATAACTCAAATGAAGTGAAACAACCCTCTACGGACACACCGAAGCACTGCCATTGGCTAGTGAACTTTTTATTTTCCTCGTTAGACTTTTTCGTAGAAAGAACAATCCAACTAGAAAAAAACATCAAACAATGATTCTTTATCCAAGTGTTAAACTTTTCTAATACAACAACAAAACCCCCTGCACAAAAAAGAAAAAAAAACCTTTACAAGTTGCGTAATGATTTCTTTTTGTGTGTTATTTGTATGTCTCTCTTTCCGTAGGAAAGGTCTGAGTTTAAAAATGTTGTGTTCACACTAGGGCTGGGATAATTTTTTTCTAGGGATTATTTTTTCGATGCATGGATTAATCTAACGAATCATTTTATCAGTCCGATTCGATTCTCGATTATATCCCCATTAATTAACTTATAGCAATTTATACAAAAGTTGATTTACATATCTAAATGGAAAAAAAAAACATGAATTCCTTAACACTGCAAAAAATAAAAAAAGACTACAAGTGCAAAGTAATGCATTCTTAGTCAGAGGTAGAATTCAATAAAACGTTATGCAGTGTTTGCAGCGCATACGGTGCAGTTTATTAACAGTATAAAAATCTCAAGTTCACATTACTTTATTTTACATGCATTTATGAGCAAAACCTCTTTAATGTGCCTTTTGATGGTCAGTGTAATTTTTATAACTTGATTTGTTTAATCCACATTGTTTTCGTGCTGTTCTAGTCAATATAATGACAGTAGGGCTGCAACAAACGATTATTTTGATAATCGACTAATCTATCGATTATTAGACCGATTAATCAACTAATCGTCGATTATTTAAACAACTAATCAGTACGTTTGGAACGACAATTTGGCTTTTTCAATTAGTTAAAACATCAAGTTGTACATATTCTAACTAATAAATGAAAAAATCATTTCAGTATTTAAAATAGTTTGTTTAATGAACTTTGAGCAGGTCATTCTCTTAAGTTTTCGGATTTCTGTCCAACTCAAATTACACACACATGCTTTCTAAGCATTGTTTAAATAATCTGTTCTCTTTAAAAAAAAAGACAAAACATTGTCTGTAATGCTGCTTGTGTTAAAACACTCACCTTTATTGCAACTTTCCGCATGCTGAGGAAAAATGAGAAGATCTTTGACAAACACAGGATTGCCAGGAGGCGTGAAGAGAGGTGAACCATTCCTGATGTGAGGCAACGGTCTACAATACACATAAGAAATACATGACAATATAAACAACAGATATCCGAAATCTCTATAAGCAGTATAAAAAAAAACTTAAATAATTCAGGATCTCATGTTTGAAAAGATCAGCACCTGTTGTTAGGTTTCCAGAAGACCGTCTCCAGAGGAATCACCTGCTGTCGTCCATTCGTATCACTATAAATCTTCATAGCAGCAGCTGTAGTTTCAGTGACCACACAGTCCATGTCACCCAGAAGATGCCAGGAGATGACCTTCGCTACATCATCATCCTCAACCTGTGCTAGATGACCAATCTTTAAAATAAACACATACACGAATCATAAACACTGCTTATTTAGATCAATTTGTTTCATTCTGGCACGTGTACTGTATATAGATGTAGATATACAGAAACATAAAATAGACACACACCTTTCCCAAAACATCTGGGCTGCCTTTAAAAGGATCAGAAATGGTGCATTTCCGCCGATGTTGATTCTCTATCTTGGTCAAAATATTTTTTTTCACATTTATTGCATTCTCTATTGCTTCAATCTGGTCAGACACAAAGAAACAAACCTCTGTGAGATTGACAGAAATCTAATACATGTCTGAATGATGTGCAAACAAGATAATCTCATACAATACTAGTTCAAAGTTTGGACACAATTGCATTTATGCTTCTTATAATCTAAAAAAAACAACATTTTATCTAAAGGTTTAGGCACACAGATTTCAAATATAAGTTTTACAAATAATATAGTTTTACAAATGTTTTTCTTTACAAAATTAACATTGAATTAAAAATGAAATTGGGTTCAATAAGTATGCACACATTCTCAGACTCACTGTGGTTAATTCTGAGATGTTAAATTCATTTTTAATCATAATTGGTTTCAGTTCACGTAGTTTGTTAGCAGCATCTTCCACCTGACCTAAAGAGAAAGACAAATGGATTAGAAGAATTTCACATACACTTTAAAATCTTTATTGATCGTTTGCAGAATAAAAGTTTTTGTTTATATCGTGTGTGTGTGTGTGTACTGTGTATAATAATTCTGTATACTTAAATACACATGCATGTATAATTTTAATAATAATATATTTTTTATAATAGTAAGTAGTCATATTTATATATAATATAAATATAAAAAATATACATATGTTAATATTTTTTTACAATACACACACACACACACACATAATAAAAAACAAACAAACAAACAAAAAAATTTTTTATTCTGCAAACGTTTAGTTGTGATTAATCATTATGCAGCCCTATTAAAAAGCAATTCCTGCACATTTATAGTCAGACATTTACAAACACACTGAAAATATTAAATGTAAAGCAAAGGCTAAATTAAATTTATAATAAAAACTAAATAATAATACATTTAATGAAAATTGTTAAAATTGAAAGCAGATTAAATCTGGTCAGGGTTATTTTGTTAATTTTTTGGTGTTGTTATTTTTTGTTATGTCGGTGAGGTCATCTAATTTCTAATTTGTAACTTTCTTAATATAAGAATGAGGTAGGAGTTTAAGATTTTTTTTCTTCATCGTTCTCCTGTTCTTCTTGTCATGAAATTAATTTTTTTGTGTTTGTTGGATTATTGTTGTGGCAATAAATGAAATTAAATGAAAAAAAAAACTTCCTCAAAAAGCTACATAGAAAAATTGGAAGAAAAGATGTTGGTTGTGGAAAAGATGTTAATCTGTTCAGAAGGGTCAAATTATTGGTATGCATCAGACAAAAAAAACATCTAAGGAGATTCAAAACATCTAACTAACGATTATTTTCATAATCGATTAATCAGCCGATTATTTTTAACCGACTAATCGAATAAAAACAAAATTTTCTCATTTAGTTCACTTATTATAGCTATAAGGCACTAAATTTAGGGTATTCACGTGTAGAAGTGTACTTTAAAAAGTGCAAAAGCCACACACTACTACAGAGATTTACTAATATAATCTTTTTTATTTTGATATTTTAAGCCCTAATAATAAATTAATATACTTAATATATTTTTATTTACACATTTATTTACTTTAGCATATTTTTATGGTTCAGTACTGTTGTTTTATTACTTATGTAATACATTTCAGCACTGTTTCACTTTAAGAGTTATGTTTGTGTTTATCCAGTATCAATTTTAAAAACTAAATCGCTAGATTTATCCGTTATCGGCAAGTACAGACTAACCTAGTTATCGGTTGCGGTATAATCCACTACAGTTGGTCGACCTCTATTATAAATATTTGGGATAATGCGAGTATACATGTGAACAAAACATATAACACTGTGCTAGTGATTTTTTTATTTTTAACACAAAAATCATACATATTGTGCCTTTAAAACGGTTGATAAATGCAGTGCTGACATTTGAGTTCTGACTTGAGTTGCTCGTTGGTGTCAAAGATGTCTCTGTACATCGAAACGGATTGAGAAAGACGATCTTTCTTCTTACTCAAAGTTGACATGACCTTCTGATGTTCTGCATCTGGAATACAGAAGAACACCAAAAACATACTAAAGCCACATACCTAATATTATCTAACTAAAAAAATCTGTATGACAATAACATTACTTTGAATGTGTTGCATCACACGTATAACATAAAGATGTTATACTATGTCACTAGCGATAAAAACTAGCCATTTCACTACTATTTATTTCGAGTAATCTAAACATGTGCTGTAGATATGAACTGACCATTGCAGAATCTAAACGCGAGACTGTATGAAGTGATGTTAACGCTGGACATCTTTAGCTCAGGATTAAAGTGAAGATGATATTCAGCTCCATCCACACCTGGACTGTCCTCCAAAACGGCCAAATCCTGCACGACACAAACACATTTACCCACAAAAATCATTTCAGTTTGAGTTCTTTTACACCTATTATGCAAAATCCACACTTACCCTACAATAAAAACATTTTTTAATCCCCATTAATCCAAGCAGTCTCATTAGATGCCGTTTTGATTCTCTTATCAATGTTAGGTCACACTGATGAAGCCCCGCCCACTGCCACTGACTGACAGTTGTGCTTTACCAAAGTTTCTACTCTCATCGGGTTGTAAGTTGTTCATATATCTCAATAGTAAAATCTTAGACTGTGTTTACAGGAATCAGATCTATTTGAACTAAAAGCTCTCATGTCTGGTTTTGGTAAGGGAGTGAGGAGCTGTAGCTCATTTGCATTTAAAGGTACACACATGAAAAACAGTGTTTTTGCTTTCACCCAAATGGGGGCACAATTTGGACATGCTATAATTAATGATCTGTGGGGAAACTTCAGACACTTTCTGGGCACACCTGAGCCCTTTAAGGTTAGAGGTGATTGTCAGAAGTCATTTTTGTATTCTCAAATCATTGCAAAGTCAGTGTAGAAAAATAAAAGATGATTTTAACAACAAACACACTTACAGTAATGTGAGCCACTCCATTGGTGAGGCTATACGAGACACTTTTATCTCCATTCTCAAAACAAGGAAGCTCTGTGTCTCCTGTGCCTATAACCGTAACAAACACCTGTCCATCCAAACCTTCACCGGCTGCGTTACTGTAAACGTCCTGTACAGTAAGAAATAAATACTCAATTAGGCTCATCATGAGTATTTGAGACAATGGTAAATCATAAACATTTGACAAATATTTTATGTATTTTTTTTTAATGGTTTTACAGATTAAATGTGCAGTGTGTAAATGTTAGCGGCATCTAGTGGTGAGGTTGTGAATTGCAACCAACGACTTAGGGCCAATCTCATTTTTCTGTCTTACCCCTTCAACTTTGTCTTCGTCTTCCCTTTGCCCCTCGAAACCGAGTAAAGGGGAAAGGGGTAAGACAGATCGTTCGTCTAAAAAACGAGACACCACTCGATTACCGTTTGCGTCACCGTCCCTTGCCGCTAACTGGCTGCTACGTAATCAGACAAGCGTTGACAAACAAAGAAGATGCCGTTGTCTCAGGTTGTGGTATCGATTGCCTGAGCGGAGCTCCACAAATAGCGCATAACTTAGCTGCTAGCTAGCGCCTTAACTAGCGATTTAAAACAAAACATTACAATTAAAACCGTTTGAACATTTTAAGAAGTTAAAAGTATCATAAAACATGAGTGTCATAATATAATCTCAATTAAACTGCAGAAAATACGTTACTTTCATTTGTGCGACTCCTTGACAGTTCGACGTTCATCAATAAAACGTCTTGATGCCGGCTCTCCTGAGATACTTCTACGTTAACGTTTACCCCTCTCTTTTAAGTGTGGTTCTTATCACACTTCGTTTCAAGGGCTATGTATCCCTACGCCTTGGCCCTAGCCCTTGATCAAACTCAGAATTGAGACACCACTTCGCCTCACATGAACGCGCAAAACCGAGGTGAAGGGGTAAGGGGAAGGGGTAAGACAGAGAAATGAGACGCACCCTCAATCCACTGCTCACCCCTCGCTTTTGAAACGCATAGAGAAGCTACGGTAGCCACCACCGGACAAACAGGTCATCATCGGAGACAACTTAGTAAAAAAAGTTTGTCCATTAAGGGCTTCTGTAGAAAGGCAGCCCAAAATGGCGACTTTCATGTAAGGGAACCCTATGTGTATGTAGATAAAAACATCTCATTCTAAGGTAATAAACACACAATGGTTCATTATGTAAGGTCTTTATACACCCTTGATAAGATAGTTTTGTATATTATTTTGCATTTTTGTCAAGAGATCCGTCTAAAAACTACACACTGCACCTTTAAGCAAAAAAAACTCTTGTTTCTCACCATAATCTTCAGACACAGGCTGTCCAGCAGCGTGCGATTGACTCGAGTTTTACCATTGGACACAACAGGAGTTGGGGGCGGAGCCTCAGGGGCTAATTTCACAGGTTTATTGGGAACAACATTTACTGAAATCTAAGATGAGAGGAGAAATAAGTAGGACATCAGTAAACATACAGTAAACCACAGTTACATTTCTTTATTTGTAGTATAGCAATCTTGAGAAGATGTTGTGTATGTGCATTTGTTTGTCTAAAAGTCCAGAATGGAGATGAAACGGTATGAAAATTTAGTTACCAAAATGGCTATTTACTACAGGTTTTGTGAACAATTTCTAGAAATGTAAAAAGTACTGATGCAAACCAAATGTAAAATTTATTTTACATGTAAGTGCGGTTTTGTTTGCCTAAACTTAAAATAAATAACATTAATCATGAGGTAAATGTTCATCTAGTTCAGATAAAACAGGAAGAAAATCAGATTTTCATATAAACACGGGAAAATCAGCAAGTCATCTATCTGCATATATTGTGAGAAATCAGGTGTACTTTATGACCCAGGAGTAAACTTCAAGACACATGTGCTCAAGAAACAGAGTATAAAGTAGTGGTTGATCGATATGAGGGTTTTAATGGCTGATGCCGATATGAAGAAAGCAATGTGGCCAGTTGGCCTATATTTAAAATCTATCATTATA
Source organism: Misgurnus anguillicaudatus (assembly GCF_027580225.2). Classification (NCBI taxonomy): domain Eukaryota; kingdom Metazoa; phylum Chordata; class Actinopteri; order Cypriniformes; family Cobitidae; genus Misgurnus; species Misgurnus anguillicaudatus. The sequence goes on from NC_073357.2 coordinate 60,452,751, forward strand.
GTAACTAAGAAACATACAATTTGTGAAACTAAATAAACATTGATTTTGCATATTTATGCAATATTCTCTCAAAGGATTAGTCCATTTTCTTAAAAAAAATCAAGTTAATTTACTCACCACCATGTCATCCAAAATGTTGATGTCTTTCTTTGTTCAGTCGAGAAGAAATTATGTTTTTTGAGGAAAACATTCCAGGATTTTTCTCATTTTAATGGACTTCAATAGAGCCCAACACTTAACACTTAATTCAACACTTAACAGTTTCTTTCAACGGAGTTTCAAAGGACTCTAAATGATCCCAAACGAGGCATAAGGGTCTTATCTAGCGAAACGATTGTCATTTTTGACAAGAAAAATAAAAAATATGCTCCTTTAAACCACAACTTTTTGTCTAGGTCCGGTCCAGCGCGACCTAACGTAAATGCGTAGTGACGTAGGGAGGTCAAGTGTTACAAATATAAAACAATAAACTGACACAAAGACATTAATTAATATCATTCGACAACCAACAACGTAGGAACGGTCCTCTTTCTCAACACTTGTAAACACTGGGGCGGAGTTTAGCGTTCGTCCTCTGTGACCTCTTGACGTCATGACGTATTGCGTGGGGTCACGCTATCGCATCACGACCGGATTTAGAAGAGAAGTTGTGGTTTAAAAGTGTATATTTTTATTTTTCTTGTCAAAAATGACAATCGTTTTGCTAGATAAGACCCTTATGCCTCGTTTGGGATCGTTTATAGTCCTTTGAAACTCCGCTGAAAAAACTGTTAAGTGTTGAGTGTTAAATGTTGGGCTCTATTAGGGTCCATTAAAATGAGAAAAATCCTGCAATGTTTTCCTCAAAAAACATAGTTTCTTCTCTGCTGGGCAGGGACAGGCATCGACATTTTGGATGACATGGTGGTGAGTAAATTATCTGGATTTTTCTTTTAAGAAAATGGAATATTCCTTTAATATTAACAAATAAATTGCATTAAGTTACTATACTGAGTAAGAGACTGTTTCACTTTCTTAAAGGGGACATATTATGAGATTTTTTTTAAGATGAAAACTAAGTCTAAAATAGGTTTGAGCAAAAGTGTGCCGTTTTGGGTGTGTCATTTAAAATGCAAATGAGCGGATGAAGTGCAACCACTGATCACAATGATGGTGGTTTGTTGCAATTGAAACTCAATTGTGCTGTGAAATATTTTATCTCTCTCTTTCTCTCCCTACTAAATGGTTGTGCTGTGGTTGGATAGTGCAGATAAAGGGGGCGGTATTACCTTATTCTGACATCACAATAAGGGCCAAATTACAATGACCTATTTTTCACATGCTTGCAGAAAATGGTTTACCAAAACTAAGTTATTGGGTTGATCTTTTTAACATTTTCTAGGTTGATAGAAGCACTGGGGACACAATTATAGCACTTAAACATGGAAAAAGTCTGATTTTCATAATATGTCCCCTTTAAAGTTAAAAATATATATTATTAGACCAAAAAAATGTGTGTATGTTCTTCTGCTTTGTCTTTGTAAAAACAATACAAAAACAAGACAAATGCACAGCCTAGGTTATATATTTGCTAAGATAGAGGCATGTAGCTTAAAAACAGAACGATGTCTTGTCCTTCTCACACACGCAAAGCTTTCTGGGCATCGGGTGACGCTGGTTATTGAGTGCTGGAAAACAGCGTCTTGTTTATAAGTTAACGACAGCAAATCTGAGGAAGAGCCGGTGGCGAGATTTGTCACTGTTTGTGAGGTAAATTTGTTTTAGTTTGTAGGTCCAAAAGTCCAAATATCGTCCGATAAATATATCAGTCAACCACTAGTAGAATGAGGCTTTAAACTCATCATTGGAACTCATTAATGGAAAATAAATAGACATGATGGATCTATCTAAAGAAATATTAAGTAAGCATGTGTCAGTACAACTAGATTTCCCTAAATGTAAACATTTTTTGAATTTAAATTCAGTCAGTCAAGTGATGTCATCACAAACACATGGGAGTAGACGTGAATAAATGGGTTTGCCTAACGTTATTGCTTATATTGCTTGATGCTGAACAGCGGTTTTTGAGCCATGACACGACACGGTTAAACGGTAATTTAAAAAAATGACATGTTAATACATTAAACCGGTAATGGTTAAATTTCTAGTCCAGAATATCCTCACATATAGTATACAGTGACTGCTTAGCCATACCTGAATAAATAACATTGCTCCTAAATGTTTTAGATGATGCTGTATATGTGTGCTCCTACCTGCTGGCTCCACAGATATTTGCTTTTTTCACAAGCCAATACAAACTGGATAACGTATTTCCCTGCTAGCTCTGGAATCTGTTTATCCCTGAGAGAGAAAACAGATCGATGCTAATAATGATGGCAGACCCTTGTGCCTACTATTATACATGCCGTCTAATCTCTTAAGTGAGTGCAAAAATGCAAGAAATTGTCTGTATTTTGGATAAATATAATGTATTTGGGCATGTATTCTTACCTGAAGCAGAAGTAGCCGTCAGTTTCGGAGTCTTCTCGTTTACTACACTTTAAAGTGGAGGCCTACATTTAATGCAACACACACCAACATTACTCAATCTTTTAAAACAATATTCAGTTTGTTATGTATTCCCCTTCTGGGCATCCCAGGGTGCGTTGGTCATGTAATGGCCCCCATCAGGCAAAATCCAAACCCCCTCAAAATCATTACCTCCTCAGACTCAAGGGCATCTGTTAGTAATGCTCGATTAAAAACATACATGATGCCGTTTGCCATAAACATACAATACTGACAACATAGTTCAATACATTTAAGAAGAAATCTGCTTAAAGGGAGACGGTTTAGATTAAACCAAAACTAGGTCTTAGCTATATTAGGACATTTAAGCTGTTATTACAAACACACTTTACAAAAAACAATGCCAATGATGTATTTTAAGATATGACAGCGCAACCTTTATTTTAGTTCAGACAATTCAAACATCTGGGACTAAACCTAAGGCCTGTCCGGGAAACCACCCCGAAATGTTTAAATATACTGAGGCATCAAGAACAAATGCATAAATCGTTTTGGGTGGCATGGAGTGAAACTGTCAGTAAAACAGATTAAAAATGCACACACTTCAGAGGACGGGCGAGATCCTGACGCCAAGCCCTGCCACAGCAGCATTGAAAGACTGGCCGGACAGATATTCTTAACCGGACCGCCATCCTCAGACAACACGGCCACTGTAAACACTGAAATGATAGCACAAAACCAGGATTAGTGGGATATTATCTGCCAGAAAACATATATAACATTATGAGCATTACCTGGAAAGACCTCTCCAGCACATAATTTGACACTTTTGTTGTATTCAACATCAAGTGTGAAAGGTGTGTTGGGATCAGGAATCACATTCAGTTTCACTACAGGTCCTGGAATACTCTTCCTGCTAAATGATCCTTGGAATTCCAACCGATGTTCCCCTCTATGACAGGAACAACTTTTTCAGTGTATTAAATATTAGGGGTGTAACAATACATCAATACGGAACAATGCAATGATCAAATGTCGAACGATACACACAAAATATCGATACGAGGTAGTGTACCTCATTTTGCCACTCAAAAAATTTAGTGAAAAACCACAAACTTTACTCACTTATTATAGTAAACCCTAAACTTTATGAGTGCGCTGCTCGTGCTGTATGCATATGACTTTAATTATAAGCGCACAACTAGTGTTGTATGAAGTGGACATGGGTCCGCTGTCCAAAACGACAGTGATGCGCAAGCATGTGACGTCACAGACCAATTCTTCGGGTTCCCACACCTTAGTTAACTTCAAATTCAAGGACCTTTCAAGGACTTTCCAGGTCCAATACCTTCAAATTCAAGGACTAAATGTGGGGACACATTTGAAGTGAGAGCAAGGTTACATCGTGTAACCTTTTGAGATACATTGTTACAGTTCCCTTTTGAGTGAACTCATGCTGCGTCACTGCGGTGACACTTTGGGGATGCCTTCAGGGGTAAGTGTGTCTGAATGTGGATATCAAATTTAATCAATGGTGAGGCTTAACGACACAGACAGGGTGACGCGGGAGCCAGGAAGTATATCGCTATCTGAAATATTGCCAAAGACGGCGTTACAGGGATGCAGGAAGTAGGCAAGAGAGACGCAGCGTCTCATTCCCTTCTCAGGGAACAACAGTTACATACATAACCCGAGACGTTTTCATGTGTCAAACACAACTATATGCAAAAAAGCATTTTGGTATGAATCAACATTCGCATATAGAAGATATAAACATTTAAAGTGAACAGTTTAGCACGTGTGCTTAAAAAGTCTAGAATTTGTATGATATTATCCTACACTACACAAGGAATAATATGGATTTTTTCCAGAAAACTTCTTGCATAAAATAGATTCAAGCACTTTCAATGACCTGTATCTATGAATGTATATTTTCAAAAACTTCCCAGGGCCTTGAATTCTTCCCCAAGATTCTCAAACTTTCAAGGATGTCAAGGACCCGTGGAAACCCTGTGCAATTCGTTCACAACTATTTTCAAAATAAAATTTTATTGATTTAATAGTTTAGTTGTTGCAGCTCAACTTGCATTACGTTCTGTCTGTGTGTCAGACTGCAATTCAACAATAATGCGGTGATAGCGTAGAAAACTTTGTGTCCAATCAATAAATTGATTGACATACCCAAAATCAAATTAAAAAAATCTTTGAAGTATCTGCAAACATCGTATCGCTGGTTGAGAGAATCTATACTGTACTGTATTGGAAGAAGATGTCAGATTTACACTCCTCGTATACATCATAATGTTTACAGTACACATCTTTAAGTGATAAAATGCATATACTCACTTTGGACCACTTATACTTTCCAATGTGAAACTGGCTTTTCCTTCAACATCTACAGGCTGAGACGTCACTGATGATTTTATCTAAAAGAGACCAACATACAAAAATATACACCCAAATTTGGTCACTTTGTGCACTTTACACGTCATTTTAACCAGATGTTATTCGATAAAGCTTTAAGCAGTAAATCTTCTTTTTCACATTCAGTTTTTGTGCTTGGATGAGACAGTTTCTATTTTTGCTTGATGATGAATGACTCGCATTAATGCATCATCTTACAAAAATGTCAGAGGAAATCTCCGTTTGGCATCGAGCCCAGGCCTAACTCAGATTGGCTGTGATTTTTAGAGCTGCTACAGAAAATAATCACAAATAAATAGCTGTCATTATCAAAGTACCTTCAGCTGTGGGGAGAGAGTCTTTATCATAATGTTGATCCTCTGATCTGGAGATGGATTTCCCCATTCGTCACACAACTGAAGAATGAAGGGCGAGTCCAAACCCTGACCATTCAACACCTGAAGAGGCTGAAGACACACAGACACAATCAAACTTCAACATCTATAAATATACTGCATTGCATATTGTATGTATTGTATTGTAAATTTGATTATTTTACAGTAAAAGAGGTTCTCCTACTGACTTTGCCCTATCAGTGTGGCTCTCATGAAAAAATAAATAAATAGTGAAGACCACTGGTTTATAATAACTTAATTTGCAGATAAAATGAAGGAATTCCATGCGCTGTTTTTACTTAAATATTTTGCATGCAAACTTTAATCTATCACGACAAACTATATATCCTTATGATGGTCTAAGAATGTAGTTTTCATATTTTAGCAGTAATAATATTGCAGTGACAGTAACTTATTAATTTGTGACAAGAGTATGCAGCAAACTGTTGACACCTAGTGGCCGTTGTTCGTAAACCCACTAAAAGTGTAATGGTGCGTTCACACCAGATGCAAATGAAGAGTTAAGCGTGAGGGATTTACATGTTAAGTCCATGCTGAGATGAGATAGTCAACGTAGAGTGCAAATGACACAATTTGTGAATGGCATGGCGCAAGTTGAGCGTTTCGGGGATTTGAAGCACGTAACGCGTGATTTGCGCAAATTGCACAAGTTCAAAAATCTGAACTTTGGCAGATATTTGAGTAGGGTTGTCACGATTATGACATTTTCTGACAGTTAATTGTCTAATAAATTGTGTCGTTTATGGCAATTAATTGCCTGTTTTAGGATTTTGATGATAATGACAATTAATTGTCTGTTTTAATTCTCATAATTTTTTTTGTTTGTTCATGAAATAATTCGTAGTAGCCAATCCTACTAAGGTCATATTGGTACTGGACCACATGACAGTAGTGGCTGCAAAAAAAAAAAACCTATTCCTTACAGATCCTTAAGAATAGCATCCTTTACTTCCATAAATTGGGAATTGATGTTTTGGAAATGTATGTTTTACCTGGCAGTTCATACTAATTATCAAATTTTTTTTTACACATGAAACATGAACACATGATATATTGCGCAATGTAAACTCAATTAAAGCTTCAAAAACACAGAAAGAACGAGACCTTTAAGGGTCCAACTACGCACGAATAGCGCAATTTATTCGCTTTATTTGTGTCTGGTGTGAACGCACAGTAATACAAACCGATTTTTTTGTGATTATTTTTATGTATAAAATATATACTTTTTTTGCCTAATTTTTATTTATTACAATACATGTAAACTGCAATAACAGATTTATTTATTTTTTTTATTTATTATTAAAATTTTTTCACCTTCAGACACTTCCATAAAAAAATGTCTTCGATAAAACAAGACCGATTTTAGGCTTCTAGACAAAAAAAAAATGGCAGAGTAATATTCATTTGAAGGTGTACATCAACTTTTTAATGCCCCCACTCAAAAAGCGGTTACGCACTTTATAAGCTCTTCATGATTATAACATTGGTAAAAATACCCTCATATGTGCATAAAATGAGCGCATTTAGCTGCTCCAACAGGCTGGTGTCATGAGCACATGCTGCCACCTACTGTTTGGTTTAATATTTGTTTTGATCCATCAGTACTCATGTATCAGCTGGAGCTTGGCACACAGCATTGCTTTGGATGGCCCCAAAATACATGTCACAAAACCTGACCAATCAAGTTGTTAAAATGCCATTGTGAATTCTAAACAAACCTGGAAAATATTTTTTTCCTTTCTGATCTGGCGAACACGAGCCAAGTTGCCTTAAATAAATTACAAAAATAAATGTGTGCCAAAAACAGCAATGCAAATGTAAAATTCTAGTCAACAAAACAGAATGTTATTCTGAACCACGACCTACTCCTAAAAACTAAAGAGAAATGCGAATAAAATAGAGGAGACGTGACATGCTGACTACTCGCAAAAGATTGACATGTTATTCCAGGAACACATTTTACTGGTGAAATCTTCTTCAATGAAACATTTGTACCCATAAAATGCAAACCTGTTTGTGTACTCTATATGTGACGTACCAACTCTGGTTTGTTTAGCAGAATGAGATTCGATGGAGGTCCAGCGGTGACTTTGATCCGCACAAATTTCTGCATGTTCTGGTACCTAAAGCACAACTCTCTTGGTCCAGGAGGTCCTGATGCAAACCGGACACCACGTACCAATAACTGTGCAGTATTGGCCTACACAAAAGCATACAAACACTTTTTTATTGCATGGACAAGTCAACAGATGCAAGAGATACTACTGTAGGTCTGGTCATTACTTAAGCTGTTTGGTTTTAACTGATTAGAAACCAGACGATAGATCACTGCATCTCTACCGTGATGGTATAACGGCACAAATGCATCAACCAGTGCTGTGATCTTAGATGTGATCTTATCTTAAATCACTGTATGAATCATTTTTTGTCACAGTGACAGTATTTGTTATAGCACCCACCCCACAAACACTTCATTTGATTAAATTCACATACAAACACAAGGTTTGCATTATCATGAAGTCAAATATTTTTTGCTTTAGCTTAATTTGAATCAGAAAGCTGAGTTTACCTGCCAATATATGTGAAGAGACTTTTTATCCAGATCATCTGCAGACACGGTCAAACCCTTCACGCTATCAGCGCTCAGACTGTCTGTTTTATTCCCAAACTGATCGATGACTTCCACACCTGAGAGACAAACACACGTATGACAAATTTGCAGAGATCTGAATCTGAGAAGAGCACATCTGAATTAATACTAAATCTGCCACCGCAGATTGTGTACAATCTGTACATTTAAACAGACTGATGCATTTACATGCAAGTATATTCACAGATATTCCTCACAACCAGCATAGGAATTGAAAATAAAGTGCTTAGATGCGGAAAAACACATAGCCCAAATTAAATCATGCACTTGGCAACCTATGTGCCTTTAACAATACTGCCATCATGTGGACTAATGGGGCAGTCTCACTACACTTTGAGCATGCAAATAATTTTTGGACATTGCTGCGAATATGATTGTGGCTAGAAGGGATATGGCCATGGCCAAAATCTGGTGAAATCTCACAGGATGAGAGCTGTTTTCATCCTAATCCTAACCCTAAACTCAACATTTCACGGATTTAGGCCGTAGCTGTATCTAGAGGTCGACCGATTTATCTGCAAAAAAAATTTTGCTGCAAAAGAAGGCTGATTAATAGGCAGGCGCATCTGCGGGAACCTAAGCGCTGTTGTAGAACTCGTGACGCTGCCTCTTGCTGCAAGCAGATTGCTCTCGTGTGTGTGCAGCCATGCCTTGTTCACAAACAGCTTTACTAAACGATGGCGGGATCGCGCGAATTAAGCAGCCAGTACAACAGCGCGACGGGCTTATGTCTCGCGGTGCACTGTCCGTGCAAAGATTAGGCTCATTTCATGTGATTAATGAGTGATGATGATTTTGTTTGCGTGAAAGAGAGAGCAGAGCCGCACGCACACGCTTTCTGTCTTTAAACTGTCTCCCTGCTTTTATTACTCAAAACAAAACTGACACGATGGCGAAAGGTCGGAAGACCAAATCATATCTACCGAGGAAATGTTTTACGTGTTGTTACAGTAACACTTTGTTTACAGTTTTGGGCTGCTCAGCCTGGATTACAACACAGTGCGTCCGCTTCGCGAACTGACTCCTTTGAACGGATTCGTTTGAATAAACGGTTGAAACAACAGATCTGTCCCAACTAGTGTTGTTTTTGGCAGCCTGTTTTCATTTTAGTTTTAGTCTAGTCTTTGTGTCAAGCTGTCATTTTAGTTTTTATTAGTTTTAGTCACGTCATACTCTTTTTAGTCTAGTCAAGTTTTAGTCGACTAAAATTCTGGCCATTTTAGTCTTATTTTAGTCAGACTTATCCATGACTATTATAGTGCAGTTTTAGTCGACGAAAACTGATGACATTTTAGTCTAGTTTTAGTCAGTGAAATTGTAGTTTAGTCTCTTTTTAGTAATGCAATTCTATTTAACCCATATATAGTATAATGACCTAGTAGTATTATAGACAAAACAATATTTTCTTTTAGCCAAACCCATTTCAAACAAAAGTTATATTATTGTTACCTTATAGACCCAAGAATACATCCATTACAGACATGGAAGATGCCCTGATTTGAATAGATATTTATTTTACTATCCTCTGAGTGAGTGACTTGACTGTTCGTAAGAGTCTACATAAAAGTCTACATAATCAAAACAGAAGTAGTCTAAGCAAACACACACACACACACACGGGCAAATGGGTCACACACAACTATAGTATGTGTGAGGATAGAAATATGCTATTGTTAACATTTATAATTGTATTTTGACAGCAGCACAAACTACAATCATAAATATGTAATTATATTTTATATTTCTGCATCTGCACATTACCACCAGTGTACCTAATGGACTTTGGCTTAATCTAATGTGACAAAGCTGATCTTAAATGTCAGTATAAATCCAAGCAATTTTGGAGAATTACTAAATGTTTTTCTTGTAAGTAAATTAAAAGTCAGCTTTAAGAAAACATCAGATGTCTATTAAGAAAAGCAAGGTTGGTATGTATGGTTATGTTCTCAACAGTACAGGTGTTTGATTGATTTAATACTCAAGTATTCAGCGAAGTATGTTTTGTTCATTTCAAATAATAAATAATAAGTGTAGTTATTATAGAAAACCACGAATGTCTTTAGCATAGATATCTTTACCATGTTTCAAAACGCAACGCAGCACAATGATATTTAAACAACTGAAGTTACATGATATAAATGTGTACATTGTTATACTGGTGGTGTCAGCAATCAAAGCTATACATTTTAACAGGCTTGTTGAACTAACCTGAAAGTGATGCACGGGATTTATTTTGGACTTTTCTTTTACATTTGGAGCCAGAATGCTGCATCTTCCCGGTCGGAATCGCCGGGAAGGGTTTTGTGCAGCATTTAGTGGAAATGTGTTTATCTTCAACAGCGACTGCCATGAAGAGTCGTGTCCGTAAAAGGTAGAGGATTTTGGTGCAGGAGCAAGGCGTTTGGACCAACTCCGCTTCACCTCTGTAACGCCCCCGTTTCTCCACTTTCCGCATGTCTCGCAGTTGCCGCGTACACTGTTTGAAATGCCCATTAACGTGCAAATGGAGGCATATGATATCAAACCATCGCGAGAGCAGACTGCTCTGCATGCTTTCTACTCTCTCTCGCGGTACTTGTACATGTTTTGATTGGTCTACGCAGCGCCAACAACACACGTGATCACCTGCAGTCAGGTGGCGGGGGCACAGATGCTGGGATGGGTAAAAGACCAAATAACGTTATAACATTTCGTCTCGTCTCGTTTTGGTTAACGAAAATAAAAAGACATTTTAGCTTAGTTTTTATTTTGTAAACCACTTTTAGTCTGGTTTTTATTCGTCAACAACATTGCATTATACATTTTATTATAGTCATCGTCACATGACCAGCATTTTCTTTACGTCTCGTCTCGTTTTCGTCACGTGAAAAAGGTTCGTTGACGACTATATTTCGTCATACTTTTCGCTGACGAAAGCAACACTAGTCCCAACACTAAACTCACAAGACGTCACTGTCAGCACAATCAGTCACTTATAGCGCCTCAGAAATGAGAATGCAAATGTGTTTAGAAAGATTTGCCCTAAATAACAGTCTCAACTAAAAAACATGGACATTTACTATTTTAACTTTATGATGAATAAATAATTTATCAGGTCTACCAAATAAGGATTTTATCCTACAAAGCAATAAAAGCCATGGTAAAAAACTGATCAAAGATGATGACAGCAGAGTGTCAGGTAATATCTGTGTCTGATAAATGCATGGTGCAGAGAAGGTTGTAAAACTCTTCAGAAAGACCAGTCATAATTTTTTTAAATACTTAGTGACATTTTTACATTTAAAATATCTGCTAATGATGAGAACATTTTGATTATTATGTACATACAGACTATCGGCCAAACAAATCGGCCATCGGCTGCCCTGATTTCTAAATGTCGGCATCGGCCAGAGAAAAAGCCATATCGGTCGACCTCTAGCTGTATCCCCTCTAGCCAGAACCTGCGGATATTGGCGGGTAGCACTTCATCCATCTTTGCTTATTAGTAGAGTAAGGTCACACAGTGACTCATGGTAATGTCTTTATGTGAGGCGAATTAGCATCTTTGGTACATGACTTTGGTGCGCAGCGAAATATCTTTCCGGTCTGATGCATTCACATGCATATGAATCAAAGTCATATGCATGTGAAAGGAACAAAAAGTGCAGTGTGACTGCCCCTTAAGACGACAGTGATTTATTCATCAGAAAGCAGATTTCTCAGAAGATGTGAATGGCATCTGCATGTGCAGATGTTGCTGACAGTAGACTACAGTGCAGTGCAAGACAAGTTATGGATTTAATAGTTGACACCAAAATAAAATAAACACCCAGAGTTTATTCATGAATGAATCATGCAGGCTGTTTAGATGTTACTTACAAATGTCTCGTGACAAAGTTTCACCCATTTGGACAGTCACATCGCTTAGATTCACTCGAAGATGTTCTGGTTCATCTGGACGAGTCCTGCACACACACACAAATTAAACAAAAAGGATTATTTCTCTATCAAAAACTTACAACCGCACATTTTCCTTGCCCAGCATTAAAGTGCACCTATTATGCTATGCTGCTGATTCTTTACAGAATTAACCAAATTTACAAGCACACTATCTTCCTGACATGACGTTATCTACACGGTTGATGTATTTACAGTATACTATCTAGAACGTAGGTGGGCATTGCAAGTCATGACTTAGGAACTTCATGGAAATAGGTTTCGAACTCTGAATGATTCATTTAAGCGACTCTGAGTCGACTCTTTCTTTTGAGAGACTTTAGCTGTGTCTGAAACCGTTCACTCATTCACTATTCCCTATATGGGGAATGACAGTTGAGTCCACTATATGGGGAAGAAGCAAATGAAAATGAGTGAGCGATTTCGGACACTGACGCAAATATCATGCGTCAGAGAGCTGTCGCGGAGATTCATCAAAAACACCTGTGTGGCTTTATTGATTGTGCTGTGAAATGGTAAAGTTTACTATCTTACTGTTTTTCACATTTGTCATGTTTATTGTATTAGTTGATAATAAGAGAAGAAAACAACTGCTTATAATATTTATTTACTGATGTTTATTTATTGTTTAAGAAAAATATGTATTAGATTTTAAATAAAAGATACGCAATTACTTTTCATTTGTTTATTTTCAAAAAGTAGAAACTACTGACAACAAGAAAATGTTTGGTGTTTACTGTCAGTATCCTTCAGCTGATTCAAGTTACGCGTTCGTCTCCCGTTGCATCATGGGAAATATGAGTGAACAAGTGTACATCGAATGTACCCTCAAAATCAGAGTGCATTGTGGGTAAAAAGTAGTGAATGAATGTAGGGAATGAAGTTGTTCACTCAGGTTTCGGACACCACTACAAAATGGCCGACACCCGATATAGTGCACTATATAGTGGATAGGGAGCGGTTTCAGACACAGCTATTAACTTTATTTAAGGTGCACTTTCAGCTTTACAACTTTGCAGATGGTTTACATTCACTTACACCTACATTACACATTTCATGAAATTTTTAAAAATCTATCATAGGGACACTTTTTTCACATATTTTAGCGGCATCTAGTAATGAGATTGCAAATTGCAACCAACAGCTCTTAATTTCTAAACGCATACAGTAGCCACCACAAGACAAACATGTTGGGACTGAGACACTGTAGGGACGAAACGTGATCTGTAGAGCATTTTGTTCGTTTAGGGCTACTGTAGAAACATGACGGCGACTTCCATGTAATGGGGACCCACGGTGTAAGGTAATAAAAATTATACAGTTCACTATGAAAGGTCTTTATACAACACTGATAATGTAGTTATGTAGATTATATTGCATTTCTGTCAAGAGACCCTTAAAATAAAAGTTACACACTGCACCTTTAAAACAGCCAAGAGAGAATTACGTTGTGACATGTTCTGTCAATGACGTGGAAGCATGAAACAAACGGTTATTTAAAGGGGCAGTGCGCTTTTTTTAATTTAGTCAGTCTGACATTGCTTTTTATCCAATCGTGATTGTTGATACTGCAAACATGCAAATGAAAACGTTATCCTAGATTTAGAAATTCACAGTGTGAAATGTCAGGTTACGATACCTAGGGATATCTCTGTACCACTGGTTAACTGCGTTCATACCAGATGCGAATAAAGCGAATAAAACACGCTATTTGTGCGTAGTTGGACGCTTAAAAATTTTAGTTAATTCGCTTCATTCGTGAGTGAAATTCACCAGACTGTCCGACCTCTCTCTCTCACTTTCTTCCAAGCAAGATCCTTTTAATTCCTGTTTCTATGAAAGTACGAAGATGTGTCGTACAGCTCCGCGTGTCCACATACAGCGACAATGACTTTGTCCTTTATTGTTTCGTATTTCTGCCTCCGCTCGCTACGTCGTAATCACATCACTACTAGAGCAACATCCTGATTAGTTAACGAGGTGTGAATATCTGCCAAAGTTCAGTTTTTTCAACTCGCCCGAAATGCTCAATTCACGCTGCCTAAAAGCCAATTTATACTTTTGCGTCGGGGGTTACGCCGTAGGGTACGCCAGACGCTACGCACGTAGGCAACGCCGTCATGAGCATTTATACTTCTGCGTTTGTGTTGCTCTGCAGTTACATCGCCGAAATGCGTAGGAGGAAACACAATGCATTCACGCCGACCAATCACAGATCTTGCGGTCCGTGTCGTTTCGACGTGTAGTTACATTTTTGAGGAGGTGCATGTCAGGTACTGCGAAGGCTACGGCGACAGGGTTCGCGTCTATGCGTATGTTACGGCGCACCTGACGCAAAAGTATAAATTGGCCTTGATTTGCACAAATCACGCCGCAGGATGTCTATTGCATCTTTGCATTGACTTAACGTGTAAATCACCTGTGCTTAATGCTTCATTCACGTCTGGAATGAACGCACCATAAGTATGAACAGTGTGAAACAGGATTCTATTAACCTGGGGTTTAGAATAACCCGGGGTTAACTATTTCAAGTGTGAAAAGCCCAATAATGTTTGTGTCTTACATTATGATGAAGGACGTGGTGACTATGTGCAGGTCATGGAAAGACACGCTGTAGTAATGTTCTCGCTGTGCTTGAGTGGGGACAGACAGAGGTGGCAGTTTTCCTTTAGACAGCTCTTCAGGATTTATCTCTGCTGTCCAGTTCACCTGCCAGAAACACAAACTGTGATATACTGAAAACTGCATTAGACAATTACATTCATCACATTAATGATTCAAACACAATTCACCCCACACCTTAATCTTGCTGGTAAGTTTTGGCGGCAGGGAAACCAGCCTATCTCCTTCATCATAGAGTCTAAAATACAAACTTCCAAGCGTATCTCCAGCGGTCCAATCAATGCGCTCTGTATCCTGCAGCACCATGACATCAGAGCCCTCATCCTGTGTGTAGACCTCCAGACGGGTCACACGTGAGCTGGGCAACACACGCAGCTGTCGTTCCACACACGCCACTGTTTTATGGTTCTGTGCATACATGAAATTATAAAGATTAAACTGCTTACTGAAAGTCACATTTTTATATTAATTAAAAGCACTTAGAACACTTAACATTAAGATTTTTTAAAAAAGGTTATTATTTTCAATAGTTGATGTTATGGCTGAAAACTAATATTAGCAATGTCTTGAAAACAAAGTACTATAAAACTGAATTCACATATCATTTTGTTACTAGTCAGTGTTAGCACAAGAGAAAGAAAACGGCTTAATAATGTTAAATAATAAGCTTAGACAAACATATTAAAGGCACAATGTGTAATTTTCACTACTAGAGGTCGCTAAACAACAATGGCAATAGCATAATGACACTGTGAAAAAGTGTGAAATGAAGGAAATTGTAGTCTTCACTGTCAAGAGGAATTAGGGATGGACAATAATTTAATACCATTATATTCTGCAGTACTTTTTTCAAAGCTGATATGGTTTCTAAACACATTTCCAATATACATCGCAGCGTCACAAATATGCAAATGAAATTGTTACCCTAGGGTTTAGGAATGCACAGTGTGAAACATCAGATTATGATACCGAGGGATATCTCTAAACCACTGGTTAACTGTGTTCATACCAGATACAAATAAAGCAAATAAAATGTGTTATTTGTGCATAGTTGGGCGCTTAAAATTTTTAGTTAACTTGCTTCATTCGCGTGTGAAACTCGCCAGATTGTCCGACCTCCTCACTCACTTTCTTCCAAGCAAGATCCTTTTTATTCCCGTTTCTATAAAAGTACGAAGATGTGTCATACAGCCCCGGGTGTCCACATACAGCAACAATGATTTAGTCCTCCATTATTGTTTCATATTTCTGCCTCCGCTCGCTACGTCGTAATCATATCTCTTCTAGAGCAAGCTCCTGATTGGTTAACGCAATGTGAATATCTGCCAAAGTTAAGATTTTTCAACGAAACGCTCAATTTGCGCCGTCTTATTTGCATGAACTCGTGCTGCAGGATCTATACCACACGTGGCAATGTGGGTCAAGGCGGGTCTTCCTTTCAAAGTGCGCTCCCGTGGCGTCTTTCGTAGCTAAACAACCATGAGCCGCGCTCTCCGGGACAGCGAGGAAAACGAAATGCCTGATTGGATTTAAATCGCTCATCTGTATCTTGCGTCAAATCATATTGTTGTCACCATGCGATCAATTAATCTGGTTGGCACTTTGGAGTGTTTAACCAGAGAAAAGCTGTCACTCAAGTACAAAAAAGAAAAAAGAGGGGCGGGGTTAATTCACATCAAGTCTTAGCTTTCAATAATGACACCATATAGGTGATTCTCACGAAAACTTGGTTTTAAAAATGTCAAGCATGAAAATGTAAAAATTGCTTAAATTTACTTTTTTCCCACCAGACATTGAAAAACAAAGTCTGGAGTAAATGGGAACATTAATTTAAAAACTTTTACTTATCATTTAACACTTTTTGTAACATAATTTAAAAATTTAAATTTAAAAAATTAGTCCTAAAAAATCTCATTACCGCAACAGTCAGAAAACATCAACACTGACATATTTTCAAAATGACATGACAAACCTGAAAGAACATAATTTGGAGATTCTGCACATGCATTTAAAATCAAAGTATTATGCTTCTATTAATTAAATTAACATTTAATAAGTATCTGTTGCGGTAATGATAATCAAAATGTCGTGTAAGCATTCTGACAAGACAATATTTCAAATTAACTGTAAAAAAATGATCTTACCTGGTAGCCATCTTGAAGTAACTGGTCCATGTGCTTGGTCACTCAAAATCAAACTTTATTAAAATTCTGTATGTGTGCTTAAACTGTTATCAAAAAGTGTTGCGGAGGATGAGAACATCAGGAATGGACACATCATTTTCCTAATTTTTCTTCATTATTATTATACATGACTAGTCAGTAAATATTTTTTCTGTCATCTAAAGTAGTCTAGCAAAACATCCATTTATTTTTTTCCCTAATATTTTTGTGTTAATTTGATTAAATTACAACATAACGCATGTTCAAACACAGTCGGACACATTGCGGTAATGAGAATTTCAGCAGAAAATGAGATAAAATTTACAATTATAAATTCTTATGTTGAAATCACACATTGTGCAAGGTAGAACACAGTATTGCGTTAATTCTGATGCTTTTTAATGTTACTATATTACACATTTTAAAGCTAAAATCATTAGTGCCGTGGTGTTTCAATGGTTTCGTGAGAATCACCCATATAGGGAGAAAGAACGGGAGATGTAATGCAACACAAACTGAAATATGCATGAGAAAAATAGGCTTAAGCTATCAGGTTAGAAAAGAGGAAAGATGAGGAACATGCAAAAGATAAAAGTATGTACTGTGCAGCTATGACACAGAGTATAATATGTATATAATGTAGTATGCTAGTATCTAACATATTATTATGTAGCTTGCAATGCAACAGACTAAGTGAAATTGACACTAAAAATTATGCATTGTAGTAGGATATGTATTAATATTTTCCCACAAATTTATACAGTATCGACAGAAATTTAGAAGTATATTAGTGATAGAAATTTTGGCCATATCGTCCAGCCCTAAGAGGAATCAATCTGACAGGACTCAGAAATAAACTACACAGCAAGTGATCTCAAATGTTGTCTTACAGGAATGCTGAATTTGGCAGTAAGGTTTTGTTGAGTGTGTACGGCCTTCAGCAGAAGAGGTTTGGCCAACAAGAGTCCAGATCCTGAGAGACTGCAGTCCACTACATCTACAGAAAGATCAGGAGCTCCCAGCAGCTACAAACACAAATCACAAAAGAGTTACACATATTTCACAAAAATCCTAAAGCTAACTACACTGCAATTCTGTAAAATATTACAGATTTTCCACCACAGCCAATGCAAGACCAACAAAATAAAAAAGAAGACATTGTGTCTGATATTCTGTACCTGACATCGGACTGTGAGTTTAGGATGAGTGGTGATGTTGTGATACTCGTCATGAACTTCCACTCTGATGTTAACCGGTGTGCCGTTCTCCACAGAAATCACATCATCTTCAGGAAAGACAACAAGTGTGTGTGGAAGGCCTGGAAGACACGAGGACAGTGAAGAAGATTTAATTCATCAAAATATAAACAAATAATAACTCAAATATTTTAACAGTATGTATTTGAGTTATATATTAGCTGTAGTCTAAGCCTGTGAAAATTGGATTATGGTCTACATACTGAACTTTTACGTATGATTTTGAGATAATGAGGCACTAAAGCCCCACCAGAAGATCCTGTTTAAAACCAGAACCAATGAGATTAAAGTAATGGTCATAGGACCCACTGGAAGAATATCCTGAATGAATTAAAAGACCAAAGGACATAAATAAAAATATAATAAGGGAGAAAGAGAAGCCGGTTGCTTTTGCAGGTGTATCTGCAAGACTTGCTCGGCTTTATGTCAGACATTAAAGTCTACTGTATCTTTTGAAAATTTATCAAGACTGTTTTAGCTTTATTCTTAAAGAACCCAACAAAAAAACACAATAACAGCAGGATTATATCATCTACTGTCTGTCTGTTTCCTCTTTCAGTGATTATAATGTCTGTGTGCGTTTCTCATACCAGGCTGCACAGCGATTTGAAATGACTGAACATTCGGCTTCAGCCCTGGAATCTGAACTTTCACTGTATGCATCTGTTAAAAAAATACAAACATGAAACATTAAAGGGCAAAGGTTAGCGCAACTGAATGATATTTAACACACACGCACGGGCACGCGCACACAGAGACACACACATATATATACACACTTTAAAGCCAGGCTCACATCATAGGATTTTTGGCTGGATTTTGCTGTCGTGGACAAGGTCTGTGACAAAAAATTTGGAGATGTCAGGTTTCCCGCCGGCACAAATAGTCATTCAAAAAACTGATGGGAAATCTGTCAAGCGCAGACTTTTACCCGTTACTTTGCCCTTACTTTCATGTGTGAGATTTATATTTCACACGCCGAGATATGCGCACAGAAACAAAACTGCGAGAAGGAAAGTTAAGGTGTTTGCATGCGAAATCAGGGTATTGAGCAAAAAACTACATGTGCCGATCGTTTTTTGCTTACACCTTTATGGGCTTTCCCCAAAAAAGGAAACCGATTTATGCATATAAATGACCCCACACGTTATCAGTTTATTTAGCATAATCGTTGTAAGACTGTGCATGTAAACGCACTCAATGACAAGTTGTAACTAATCCAACCAATCACAGTGCAGATGGTATAAAGGGAGAGACCAATTGAAGGGCGATCATTGTAATTTCTCATGACAATTTATGTGAGAAAACATATTTTTGCTGATGGTCGGGAATGCCTCTTTATTGAGTGTTTTGCAGGATGTGCACCTCGTCAGCGTTGCGTGTAGTATGCATGCAGCTATAAATAGATGACGACAACTTGTGACACCTTGTAGTGTGAGCAACGCAGTGATTCAGGTAGGTTTTTCAATCCTGTAGTGTGAGCTTGCCATTACCGTGTGTGCACACCACTAGCGACTAGCAACAGCAGACCAACACAATCTAGTTTATTTTAGTGAAAGCTTGGCGACATCCAGCGACACAAGCGACAATGACCATTGGACGATAGGAAGTACAGCTACGTGACAAAGTTGGGAACATTTCTATTTTATGCATATGACGCACGACTTTCCGGAGCAACTTTTAGCATCAGCCAATCAATTGATTGAACTGTATGAATACAACTTGGTCATTTTAACAAAACTTTGGACTGGTGGTGGTGATATTGTTACTTATTCAGGTACAATAAAATATTAAATAAAAGAATTAAAAAAACAATAATACTGACAAAGATAATAATAATAAAAATTCTACTACTAATAAAAAAGGTTATATACATACACACAGTAACCCGAATGCTGCAAATCATTTTGACAGGTACAGTTTAATATTACACAATAATTAAATATAAATATGTCTTTTAATAACTTTTATCATTGTTGGTGTGTCATGAAAAATAGCACGGCAAAGTTTTTGAAAAAGTGCTCAAAGCTAGATACCAGGTTGCTGAGTTGGTCCCATCTGCATGTGTCACTCTCATCTATTCCAGCTAGGACATTTTCTCGTTGTAACATGCGAGTACTACAGTTAATATATTATAATATTCCAGTTAAACAAGTCATTAAGCATCGCAATACAGGTTTGTGCAGTTCTGTTAATCCTTATTATGATAGAGGATTTTTTTTACTTATCAAAACTGTGCCGTGGCAAAAGAAAGGTTGGGAAACACCGACATATATGACACACTATATTTACAAATGATTAACCAAATGATTAAGTAAACGTATTTTCTTTACTTACTTATGAGGTAAACGTGTGAGATAATGTACAGGTAGTCAGTTTTTATTATTGAAATTAGCCCCGACAATGTGATCAGGACCCGACACAAAGCAGACATTATCCCTAACTTGATAAGTAATGTAATGAATGTAATATAATAATGTAAGCCAATGCTGACCTTTCCAAGTCGACCTATGTTTCCTCTGGCCTTCACATCTTTAATGATGCTCCCAAAAGCCGTCCCCTCAAAATTCAAGTCCGGTGAACTACACAAAAAAAAAAACACTTGTGAATTACTGACCAAGCATTTCTTCCTTAAAGGGATAGTTCGGGCAAAAACGATATTAAACCCATGATTTACTCACCCCCAAGCTGTCCGAGTTGCATATGTCCATCGTTTTTCAGACAAACACATTTTCGGATATTTTAGAAAATATTTTAGATCTTTCTGTTGATTAAATGTAATGTTACGGGGTCCAGCAATAGTCCACGACCTTCAAGTCCAAAAAAAGTGCCTCCATCCTTCACAAATTAAATCCAAACGGCTCCAGGATGATAAACAAAGGTCTTCTGTGGGTAATCCGTGCGGTGTTGTGGTAGAAATATCCATATTTAAAATGTTATTAACGTAATTAAATACCTTACGGTAGCGCCGCCATCATGGAGTCATCCGCATTCAGGATGAGAGCTTACGCAGCGTACAGAGTTTCTCTGCTGGTGCTCTGTCCCCCCGCCCTCCGAATTTGTCATACGTCACTAAGAAAAGTGCGTACACTACGCTAATACTCCTGAGTCTAAGATGGCGGCGCTCCCGGAAGGTAGCAAATTACGTCAATAACTATGGATATTTCTACAACAACACCGCACGGACCACCCCCAGAAGACCCCCGCCCATCATCCTGGAGCCGTCTGGACCCAACCCGTGAAGGATGGACGCACTTTTTTTTGACTTGAAGGTCGTGGACTATTGCTGGACCCCGTAACATTACATTTAATCAACAGAAAGATCTAAAATATTTTCTAAAATATCCGAAAATGTGTTTGTCTGAAAAACGATGGACATATGCAACTCGGACAGCTTGGGGGTAAGTAAATCATGGGTTTAATATCGTTTTTGGCCGAACTATCCCTTTAAGAGCACTTCACATTATGAACAATAATGACTACTATAAAAAATAAAGTTCATTAAAAATAATTTTGGATTTTAGAGAATAGCAGCGTTGACTATGAAGAATAATTCTCAAAGCAGAATGCTCTATTGCCAAAAGATAGATGTTATTGTCAGAGACATGAAGCCAAGTTGATTGGTCTGCTATCATGCACCTGCTTATATAGTAACGCTTTAACTCGCATGTCACTATTATGTATTATTCATGCCTCTTCCTCCAATCTCTTGATTCCCCCTTCGGGTCCAAATTGAACAAGAGGCCCCATTATACACAAAACAGGACAGTCCTGCCACCATGTGAGCACATCCTGTCTCCAATACGTGTCCCTCTACATATTAACCACACGTGACCCCACCTGTGAAACCCCAGCTAAACCCCAGGGCCAGATTTACTAAACAGGGCAAATTAGCGTTAGAGAGCGTGTGGAACCATGCAAAGGATTTTTACCATATTAATAAAACATATTGTTTGCTTAGCCATGTTTATTTGCTGGAAGAAATAAAAGAAGAGTCACTAGGATAATTCATACAATACAAGGTGTTTCAAAACTACTTGTGAACCTTAATTTTTTGTCCTCCAGTTCTTTTCAGTGTCCTATGGCTTCGTTAGCTGTGATGTCCGTGGTGCTGAACTCAAGCGAATCAGGCGTAAGTACATCACCCGCACATCATCAGCTCTGCCTATTTGTGATGCTGAACTAACTTACGCTGCTCTTAGTACAGGGTTCCCACACCTTAGTTAACTTCAAATTCAAGGACCTTTCAAGGACTTTCCAGATCCAATACCCTTAAATTCAAGGACACTTTTTAAGTGAGTGCAAGGTTACATCAGCTGTGTCCCAATTCAGGGGCTGCGACCTTCAAAGCATGCGACCTTAAATATGAGCACTCAGTCTTTCAAGGTGGCAGCCTCAGAACTCCGCGAAGAGATCTGAAATGAGACGGTCTAACCTTCGAACGACCCATAATTGGCGTCACCTGCTACGCCTGTCATCAGGACATAGCGGAAACGTTTCTGACTTATTAAAATAAATATGAAATCAGAAAAATATTAATTTAGTTTAGAAAATATGACACGTTGACGTAGATTAAACTATTCAACAGTATATTAAATTAAATTAATCAACCTTAGAAATATATGCATCATAAAAATAATAATATTAACACAATATATAACTTATTATACTAAAACAGTGACAAACTTTTTTTGATAAATACACACTTTTATTTAATGAAGGTTTTAATTGTTTATTTTAGAATATCCAGCCGCCGTTGCAGGCGCGCAATGAATCTTGGGATATCCTCGGCTGTTAAGGATCTATTCGTTCTATCCTTAACAGCGCGGAGAAATGAGGACGCATTTTGAGGTTTCATTCTAAGCATCCTTCGAATTGGGACGGCCTTACCAGCCTCAAGTCGCGCTGCTGTGACGCAATCGGTCTTAAAATACGTCCTTAGAAGGTCGCAGCCCCTGAATTGGGACACAGCTATCGTGTTACCTCTTAAGATACATCGTTACAGTTCCCTTTTGAAGGAACTTGCACTGCGTCACTATGGTGAGACTTTGGGGACGCCTCCAGGGGTAAGTGCGTCTGAATGTATATATCAAATTCAACCAATGGTGAGGCTTAACGACAAAAACAGTGTGACGCGGGCCAGGAAGTATATCTCTATCTGAAATATTGCCAAAGACGGCGTTACAGGAACGCAGGAAGTATGGCAAGGGAGACGCAGCGTCTCGTTCCCTTCTCAGGGAACAACAGTTACATACGTAACCCGAGACGTTTTCACGTGTCAAACACAACTATGCAAAAAAGCATTTTTGTATCAATCAACATTCGCATACAGAAGATATAAGCATTTAAAGTGAACAGTTTAGCACGTGTGCTTAAAAAGTCTAGAATTATTATGATATTATCCTACACTACACAGGGAATAGTATGTTTTTTTTTTCCAGAAAACTTCTTGCATAGAATAGATTCAAGCACTTTCAATGACCTGTATCTATGTATGTTTATTTTCACAAACTTCCAAGGGCCTTGAATTTTTCCCTCCAGATTCAAAAACATTCAAGGATTTCAAGGACCAGTGGAAACCCTGTTAGTAGATTGCGTTGGTCAATATGGAAATCAGCTATTATTTTTTTAATTGCGCGCTAATTTGCCCCGTTTGGTAAATTATAATAGTTTGTGCATTCTGTCTTAACTGGCCCGACCAACATTAACATTATTTATGAGCCGTTTAGGTAGTGTTGTAGTTCTCAAGACCACTTTTTAAATGTCTTGGTCTCGTCTTGGAATCGACCACATTTTTATTCGGTGTCGTCTCGGTCTCAGACAAAGAAGACTCTGAATTTTATTTCAAGACCGGTCAAGACCACAACTGATGGCACATCACAAATTTATTTTTTTAGCATTTATTTTATGCAGTTTATTCAGGTTTGGCATGAATGAATCTCCCAATGACAATTTTTGTAATTTTATTACTAAAAACACCTGCATTGTGTTAAGTGGATGGCAAGCCATGGATAGACAGTTGATAGAGACGTTGATTTCAGCTCTTTAGTGTTTGTTCACTTTTATTTGCTCATAAACAAAGATATATTTCCACATATCTGCAATGCCTTTGATTATTTTATCAACTTCTCTGATGGCACACACACACGCACACACGCACACACGCACGCACAGGCACACGCGCACACACCCGCGCGCACACACACACACATAGATAAGAAGTGCCTAATCATATGCATATTCCACATTTTATCATAAGTCTTTTAATGCAATGACTTGCACTGCAGTGTTTCCCCATCACGCCTGCGGTTGTAGATAGAAGGGATACAGCAAACGAAATCTCGCCGGATGAGCACTGTTTTATCCTATTCCTTCAACCAAACTCAACTCTAAACACAAAATTTCACACGATTGTAGGATGTATTTGTATCTCATTTAGCCAGAGCCGCTGTTTTCATCCTAATAATCCTACCTTCAATCTAATCCTAAACTTTTCGGCATTTGCTGTATTTTGCCTTCTAGACAAAACCAACGGCGGCAGCTCGCAAAATAAAAGCTATCGAAATGTCCGCCCTGCCAGACTGGCTGTCTTAGAAATAAATTCCTTTCTGGATTCGCGTTGTTCACTCATTTATAAATAAATCTCCTAAAATATCATAATTTCCTCCATGGGTTTAGTTTCATGCACAAATAGATTTAAATCAACAAATGATGATGAGGCTACGTCTCTGTTTTGAAAAATAATAATAAAATAAATAAGCCTACACGAAATATGTTACACTTAAATAATTATTAAATTGACAAAACGAACATAAAAGTATTTGAGTTTCTGTTCTTTTTTTTTGTGACGCGCTGTAAAACCAAAGCAGCAGAAGGCACGTCATGTTTTTAATGATTTTAAATAACCACAAGGTTTTCTCCTTATTGTGAGTTTACACAAATAAAAATACACCATTTAGAATGTTGTTTTACTTTTATCTTTATGACTATAATTTTAGGGTAATTTAAGGTGCAAGCTGGTCATCACGCGTATGCTGTTCACCGGCGCATATCTACACCGACGCAGCGCAGGGCTGCGAGAAAAGAAAGGATTAAACTTTCGATTTAACATATTACGAGTTTTTTGGACATTCATTTGGAATCACTGTACTCATATAATCAACTTATCGGGCCATTAGTTATTCAGAATATAGACTATAAGCGCAGCGCGCTGCTGACCGCTCAGCTGTCAATCTTCCGTTCTTCGACACTCACATTAAGTTTCACATGAAATGATAAGATATTTGTGCAAAAACAAAAGGTTAAATACTGAATACTACTTATATGCGACTGCAAGACATTAATAGTCGAATCTGTTTGTAAGGAAACTTACATTATTCCCGTGGGAAGAGAAGGACGTTGGTAATAAAAACTTGAGGCAGACGGTGAGACTGTTTCATCTGTTCCAGACAGCAGGGTCGGGGTACCCGCGGGTGAAACTCCTAATATTTGATGTAACGAGTGTAATAATATTAACGTGTTATATGCGTTGTAGATGCAGGTCACTGCAGTCTTTATGTCAAACGGGTCGGGTCTCGGGTGTGGAATAAAATTGCTGCTGATGTCGGATAACTGTGTGCGGATTATCAAACAGGACTGTGCGTGACTTTGCAACAGGGAACTGTAACGCTAAACACGAGCACGAACTTGCAATGCACACTACATTAAAACTACAATGAAATATCCGTACTACGTACGTAGTAGCTATGTAACGTTTTTTTAAGAAAATATAGTTTAGATCAAACATAGAAAAGCAATATGCTATAAATATAAGGACAAGTAAATGACAGCATGAAAAAAAAATACATGCTAGTTTACTGTAGCCTATATTCTACATTTAAAAAAAAAAAGTACATTTTTATAATCATCATGGGCGCCCCCCTGCCGCCACAGCTGGAAAAAATCCTAGAGGAAACACTGCACTGGTCTTGACTTGGTCTCGGCCTGTCTTGGTCTTGACCCTTTAAAGTCTTGGTCTTGTCTCGGTCTGTCTTGGTCATGACTTGGTCTCGAATTAGGTGGTCTTGACTACAACACTACGTTTAGGTTACGGCAATTCTTGGGTCAGCAGCATTAACCACCATGGGCGTCCCCTGCCGCCACAGCTGTAAAAATCCTAAAGGAGACACTGCAATAGGTTTTGGAGTAGAGCTCAGATGTGCGTACACTTACCTGCACTCCAGCTGGGGTTTAATGTCAGCAGGTGGACGTGCAGAATTATCAAACTCATCCTTAAACTCCAGAGGAATACTGAAGGGCACTCCAATCTGGACCGGAGAGGAAATTAAACCCAATGCAAAAGCTACAGCTTCACCCTCTGACATACAGGGAGAGAGAATTATATATACATTGTGAATGTTACAGGTTTTGTAATAAATAATATATATCTAGAATCTATTATTATGACTTTTAAGGATTATCTACACTGTTGGTTTATAGTAGCTGTATGGCTACGGTTCATTTGTGTTTTACCTTTAATAGTGAAATTGAGGTTGTGGTGAGGTAATTTCTTTCCAGCCCATTCATCGGCCAAGCTGTCGCTGATCACTGTCTGCAGGTTAAGCGTGTACTTGCCCAGCTTACTTAAATTCCCTGGAAAAGAAAACTGGCTTATTCTTTCAGAAGAGAGGCAAAGCAACAAATCCACAATTCAAATAATAATAAATCACACAAGGATGTATTGTTTCTTTACCCATAGTTTTGAACCAGTACTCCCACTTGGCTGAATATACACCAATGTGAAAGTTGGTCTGTACGTCACCTTTAGAAGCTGAAGAGAAAAAGTGTGCACAATCCTTTTCAACTCAAAGATGGATAAACACTTTCAACTATTATGTTTTAAACATGAGAACACAAAGCTCACATACAGTGCCAGATGACTTTGAGGCGAATCGAAAGTTTCTTGGCATTGACGGCCAGCGGCAGCCGAGACATCGACTCTCCCTTCTTGTTCAAAATCTCCACTTTAATGGGACCTGAACAATTAGATTATGAATTAAAGTGATTAATATTCTTTAATATATAGATAAATGTACATGCATGTGACTGTGTTTACCCAAGGGTGTGCCTGCTGGTCTCACGTCTTTGTCAACCCATGGGTTTTCTTCAGGCCACGTTAGCCTTAACCGATCTGGAAGTCTGATTACAACAACATGCATGTCAGTCATATCTGATCTCTGAGTCTAAACACATAAAGCTGATTTAAGAGAGGAATGTGTTCTCAGTGCTGATGAAAACACATTACTCTGCCTCTCTTTAGTCAGGATGAATGATGGAAACATCCGATCTTACTTGGCAAGTTCATCTTCAATGTTCTTCTTAATGACTGCAGGCGTGGCCAGTCGGTCAATCTTGCAGATTGGAATGATCTTCTTTTCACCATACAACTCTTTTGGTTCCTAAGGAAAAAAGAACGTTTTACAAAGATGTGCTGATTTTTATACGCCACGTATATGCAGCTTCACAATAACAGTGTCTGTTCTTGAAGTTTGGCATTCTGAAAAATATGGAGAAGTATTTCCTTTAGGGCTGCAACTAATGATTATTTTCATAATCAATTAATCAGACGATAATTTTTTTTATTATCCGATATTATCCATGTCACTAGGACATTTTTCCCTTATTATACCTAAATAAGGTTATTCGCTATTAAATAGGGTTTTCACGTGTAAAACTGTAATTTTATCTCTTTTCCCACCAGCATTTAAAAAAAAATAGTTGCCAGCCAGCGGCAGCATTGTTAATGATTTTCACAATAGTTTAATGCCTTTCAGAAAATGTTGTTCTTTAAATATATAAACATACAATATATAAAATATAAGAGCAGACCCACTGCTTTTGAACAACAACAACAAAGAACGTTTTATTCTATCTTAATTTGTTCTCTTGTTATCACCTCTCAGATGTGGCTAGGTTTCTTCAACAATACCGAATTTTGAGCAACATTTTTAGAAACTTTTTGTGAAGGACTTTTGATAGAGATTAGATTCAGAGCAATGATCAAAACAGAGTTTGAACTGTTTGACCTGGTTGAAGTGGTTGCGTCCGGGTTTTATAAGTTGGGTAAAAGCGCCATCTGGTGGATAATAGTGGAAATACAGATTGCCTGAAAAACTCGTCATTGGCGGGGAAAGAGTTAAGTGCAAAAGCCACACACTACTGGAGAGTTTTACTAATATCTTTTTGATTTTAATATTTTAAGCCTTAAATAAAAAAGTTCGTGCGGCTTTAAAATAGTAAAACATCTTTAATTGTAGTGGTGTCACGATTCTCCAAATCCTCGATTCGATTACATTTTCAATTCTGATGTCACGATTCAATTCGATTCTCGGTTTTTAAATGTTTTTTTAAAGAAAAAAATTATATGCCTTTATTATTATTATTATAGTTTCACATTAACATGCACATTGCGTGCTTTTCCTCGCATGGGGGTTTGTGGGCTTTACTTTACACGGAGAGCTTGTAGAGAGAGAATTCCTTCGTGCACGCAGATAGACTTAATGCGTGCGTCTTGGACTCCTATTATCTGAACTAAAACCGGTGCGTCATAAGCAGCTGCGCTTCCCTCTGTCTCACGTGCACGCGCTCTCGCATCTGTCCAAAGTCTAAACATAAACTAAAGTAATAATCCTTACGTATTTGTTCAGTTTTATGCGTTTCATGCGAGCTGAGGCAACTTTTGTTTAAAATATAACCCGCTGCATCTTTGCGGCTCTCTCGTGCACCTGCAGAGCTGCGCTCTGTCCGAAGGCAGATCACTATGTAGTAATCCTGTTTATGATATGCATTTCAAGGAGTTGTTGCAATACATCACTCGTGTTAAAAATATAAATCGCGTTCCGCTTGAC
This sequence comes from Misgurnus anguillicaudatus, assembly GCF_027580225.2. Classification (NCBI taxonomy): domain Eukaryota; kingdom Metazoa; phylum Chordata; class Actinopteri; order Cypriniformes; family Cobitidae; genus Misgurnus; species Misgurnus anguillicaudatus. The sequence goes on from NC_073357.2 coordinate 60,481,590, forward strand.
CGATGTTTTAGAGGTTTATTTTCCCCCGCTTGGCAAGCTGACTGGACGTGACATGGGGGCTTGGCAGCATCGACGATCCCATTTTTTAATTTCGAAGTTCGAGGTTGTGACTTAATTTCGATCGATTTCGATTTAAAATCGAAATCGTGACACCCTTATTTAATTGTCAGTATATAAACAAACCAAATGAATTGAGTCTTCAAGGATGTGCTGGTGAGGAAGTTTCGTCACAGATTAATAAACTCATTTCAATCTCTATTCTGGACCTTGATAAGTATTAACATTATTCGTAATTAACAAAATAAATAAGCCATTATGATATACATGCGTTGTTACTATGGGTGTAAATTGAACAGTTCATTGAGATATGATACTGTTATCGATAATCTCCGCCAGAGATGGGCTGTTTGGCGATACATTAAACATTTCTTCGACGCATTTACGATTTGATTGTAATTAATTCATTAATACTTTAATATTACGAGCCTAGATAAGCAGTTACATAATACTCACGAATGTAACCAAAATATATAACATGAACATTTAATTAAACTTTTAAAAACTCTAAAAAATCTCCAACTCAATTGGGCATTCGCAACAACAAACTAAGAAAAAATACACTGTTTAAATAAAGAAAAATAAATGATAAGGGAAAAAAATGTCATATAAAATCAGCTTATGATGGCAACAAATTTGACGAGAGAGTTAAAATAAAGTTACCTCATATTGATGTGTGGCATCAAATTGTAAAATGTTTTTATCAATGCATCGATCCATATCAATGTATTGCTACAGCCCTAGTTGTTACAGTAATAAAAACATGTATTTCCCCTTACTTTAAAACAGATCCTTAGTTTGTTGTTCATACTATTTTTATGAAAACCCAACAACAACTAAACAAATACAAACTCACTAGATATTATATAAGAAATGTAACCTTTATTAACCAGCATTAGTGCGCTTTTGCTTTAGTCTTTGTCCCGTCAGGGTTGCCAGATCCGCTAAACAAAACCAGCTCAATGGCCATTCAGAATTAGTCCAAAAGCATCCCAATGACTATTCACAACCCAAATACAAACAACTAATATACCAAATTCTTCAATCTATAACCCATAGAAAAACATCAACCTGCCCAAACAGTTTAGACCAATGCAGAACTCTGCAGAAAGGCAGAGGACCTGGCAACACTGCTTTTCGTTTAAACAAGCTGGTCGCGTATTAACAACAAATTTTATTATCAATTTTTATAGATTAGTTGCTGCCGCCCTAATTTCTTGAACAGCAACAGTAGTTCATTTCCTCACCAGAGAAATCTGGACGTGTCCACCTGTAGAGTAAACATCTCCCTCGTAATCTCCATACAGCAGAAACTGAACTATAGATCCAAACATGACAGGCTGAGTTCGGACAGATTTTACCTGAGGAAAACAAACAATAAAATAAAACCTCTTTTTCATTTATTATTGTACATTGGCACTATTCAACATGCTGACTCTATATAATGCAGTGCAGTGTAATCTTTCATGAGCATCAGCAGAAATTTATAACACAAGATTTCAGTAATATCATCGGCCACCACTAATTCAAACATTGAAGAGAGATAGGGTCATTTGTATTATTGTATTTTATATGCACGTTGTCTGTGTGAGAATTATCAAAGCTTACATATTGTCCTTTCTCATAAGTTTTGCCGTCCCACTTGATAGATTTGAATTGTGCCCAAGGAGACTGCATGCGCTTGGTGGTCACATCTGTACGTGTTGTCACACCCAAAAAACCTTGAAACATCACCTGCAAACACACACACAGTGTCAGAATTTTTTTTTTTATATTAACATTTATACCTAAATAACAAAAAAATAATACATCATTATTTAATAATTATATAAAATTTAATAAAATAATTTATATTTGCAGATAAAATGCTTCAGCCACAGACACGGAAGCAGAAGTGCAAAATTATAGTGATGCAAATATTACAGATTTGTTTACAATCAAATTATTCTGACTGATGCATTAAAGCCCACATAACACACACTTTTTTGCTAATCTCATGTTAATCTTTAGTTTTATCAGATTTATAAAAGACAGATCAGCTCTAGCGGAGGAACAATGATAATGAGCATCCCCGCTCTCACTTTGATTGACGTGTGAGCTTGCTTTTCCAGGGGAAGTGCCCATAAAAGGAATATGGGGTCACTTATATGTAAGAGGTACCCATGTTCAAAAAAAAAACTTTACGAAAAAACATGTAGAAAAGAGGAGGCGTTTGGCACAGAAATACTCTGTCACAAGCTCAACTGCTTTTTGGACACCTTGCATTTGTTTAGCATTAGATTACAAGTCTTTAACTGTTTTAATAAGTCAGAATGCATGAAATAGCATTAACCCCCTCTTTAAAATTTATTTTATCAATGCTTGATAGATAATCCTAGATCAAAAATTCCTAAAATAATGTAGTGTTATTTAGACGCATACTTGCTTATCAAAGCGCTCATGACAATCCTTTAACCAGTTGATAAACTCTCTTTGGATCTTCACTCGCTGCTCCTGAATGAATCAATACAGATCGTGTTAAAAACAACATACATCACATCACAGGAGTCTGTCCAGTAGAGTCCTGCCGAGCGTTTCTGTACCTGACCGTTGTTCACTCGGGTAAAAATGGTGTCTTTGTCACGCAGTTGAAGTTCGAGGTCCATGAAGGTCAGTTTGTTGGTGCTGACCTGAAATCGATCGTTGGCGAAGAGAACTCCTGAAATTCGGTTATAACACTCCAAAGGCACGGCACCTGCTTTCTTCGGCCTTGCACACCACTCAAACCTTGCACGAACAAAGTGTGTAAATTAATAAAAGTATATAATATCACCAAGACTATAATCTATAGTTGAGCCTTTTGTTGATTTTTATTGATATTGTTAATAATGAATTATGAATGACTTTGAACAACAATCTTTTAAACAATCTGTTTTCTGCTGTGCATTGTCTATGTTTACGGTATCATATGTAAACTGATGCTAAATGCTAAAAGATGTCAGAATTTGAAAAAATACTCTAGCTGAGTTTCGATTACCCTTCAAATTGCGCAAAATAAAATAAAGAATGGAAAATGCACCCAATGAAAACACGGCAATTTCGCATTAACTACCATATATCACAAAAACATTTTTTATGCTCAGGTGAGGTGGTTTTTCAGGCAATTTGAAAAAAGAATACATGCAAAACTGCAATGGAAACTGATTTTTCCCATTTACAGGTCACCTGACCTGCATAAAAGTCACATGCTTATTCATTTAAAATGGCACGCTATGTTTGGTTGGAGAACAAGATGAAAAGAGGTGTGTTTGACTTCATGTCAGCAAATCGGGAGTCGACTGCTCTGTATGCTTTTGAGTCACTCTCGCTGTATTT